>NC_141541.1:106010000-106087500 GCF_021556685.1 Rattus norvegicus | reverse complement strand
ACCATTACCAAAGGGCTTTTCCTTGTTTACTTGCCTTACACAGAAGCTGTGCATATAAGTGAGGAGATAGACACTTAGGGACCAAAGGACCTGTCAGAGCTCTACCACATCTTGTACCAGTTCCTGGGCTCCATCTATAGGATGCCCTGGGCCCAGTGGCCCTGGGAAGGATGCAGCTAAATGAAAAATGGTTGTGATAGATAGTTTTAACCACCTTTGTGATAGAATGTGGGCGAGTCCTGATGAAGAGGTGCCTGAAATGTGGCTATGAGGGCAGAGTGCACGAGCTAGAAACAAACTACAAAAAACACAAAAGATCCAATGTCTCCATGTAAATGGTTCGTGTGTTAGACCAATTAAAAAGCATGCATACTTCTTCCCATTAGAACTAACTGTGGGTGCATACAAGAATATGGAAAGGAGGTACAGGATGGAGACAAATAGATCCTCAGGGTGTGTCTCTAGATCAACACCTGGAATTTCTGGTCCAGGATATAGTAATTACAAGGGACATTTGACATTTTCGAGTGCTATAACAACAGTCCACAGGATGGCCTGAGCATCCCTCTTCTTTCAAAAAGATGCAAGTCACCACCTGGTTATTGAGAACAGAGTTGTGGACCCTGTGGTCCATACATCCAGGGATGGCCATAAATCCATGGTCTGTCCCCAATGTCATTCCTCTCAACAGACTGGAAGTGTTTATGCTTTGACCTTTCATCCTTGCCCAGAGAGAATTCATCACCATCGGATACTCTGGCAAGAAAGTAATAGTTTAAGAGGAATCACTTCCTCATGTGCTCAAGCTGGACAATTCTTTGCAACATCTCTGGGGACTTTATTCCCGGGGACCAGAGTCATTTGCACTGGCTCACCAAACAGCCGATGACTCAGTGCATCATTGCTCCCAATCACATCCATTTAGAGGGACACACATTCCATGGTCATCTCCCTGCGTCTCTCAGAGGTCACCTCTGCTCACCAAACTCTCAAATGTACCAGGACAGAAGCCTGAGTGTCAGGCAGTTCCCAAGCAGAAAGATAACAAGTAGCAGTTTGTTTGGTAGTTCACCTTTCTCCATCATCATGTTATTATGTTACTGAAAGATCTGGTCAGTCTGCCAAACAAAAGAAAATTACAGAACAAGTTGTAAACCATGGGAGTTTATATCTCATAGTTTGGGGGCTTGGGGAGTCCAAGGTTAAAAGAAAATCAATTTGGTCTCTGATGAAGGTACTTCCTCATAGTTGAGGTTGCTTCATAGTTGGGGATTGCTCTGTGTCCTCATAGAGTAGAGGAGGAAAATGAACCAAAGTTACCCATGGGTCCTTGAATGAGAGCACTAATCCAGTGTATGAGGGCGCCACCCTCATGGCCTCATTATCTCTCTAAGGTCTTGCTTCTAATACTATCACCTTTGTAAGTTGGTTTCTACATTACTGATTTTGGAGAATTTCAAACAATCCTTAACTCATGAAGCTACCTGCGGAGGGCTTACTCCTTGTAAAAAAGGAAATCTATGAAATTCAAGCTGTGTCTATGTAATATAGACAATTCAAATGCACATAGGCTCTCAGCAGAGAACAAAACATGTTTATTTAAATCAACTGGTACAGCTTCCAGTACAGAAGTACAAAGAGAGGCCAAGTCTACATTCTCTAAGCCCCTCCTTCTTTTTCTTAGTCACCATAATAGAAGTATTTAGAGCAACTACCAGGGATGCTTCACAACAGGAATACCATCAACTTCCTGCAATTCTACAATCTGCCAGATGGGCAGGATGCAGGTGGAGAGGCTTAAGCTCGAGAAAGGACAATCTTTACTACCTTTATGGCTCATATGCAGATTCCTAAAGGGCTGTGGGGTGTCATTTGGAGGAAAATATAAACGGTTTTGAAAAACGCTGAATCTAGATTCAAACCCCAGCTCCTCGGGATTAGCTGAATAACTTTGAGCAAGCTACCTAGTCTGGAACCATTGGCTTCCTCCTGGTACAAAATATGGAGTAATAGCATCCTTAATTTGTGCACACCATATAGAGGAGGCCACCACTAATAACCTCATGGGGCAGGAGGTTTATATGAACTCTAGTTCATATAAAACGGAGTATGTATACAAAGCAATCATTAATGAGTGAAATTATAATGATTTGAACAACCGCTTACAATTTTAGCATTTGGTATTTTGTATTTCGTTGTATAGACCACAGGATGTAAATAGAATGAAGTGTTTCAGGAAGGACTGGTGGTCTTCTTTTTAGTCTTGCTCCATTTGGAAAACCTTGCATATCCTAACATGTGTCTGTAGGTTGCAGAATCATCCCATGCCCTCCTCCACTCATTCCATGGACACTTAGGATGTGCTCCAACAAAGACAAAGAGGCATCCAAGATGAGGGAAGCATATTTATATGCTGGAGGGACCTTCCTGAAAAATAACTTTACCTTTGGAATCAGACCCACCATCTGACAATTTCTGTGGCCTGGGAAATAGTCTCATTTTCATTTTTTGATTATATTGATCATCCATCATGCCTCAGGATACTTTTTCATGTTAAATTCAATTAATTCTCACAACAGTATTATAGCCAAGGAGGCCAAAGCTTCCCATATTTGTGACTTAAATGGAACTCGTAATGTTTTATGCCACATATGAATAGGGATAATAAGGAGAGGTGACACCTATACCTGTCCCCTGTGATTAAATGAACTGCCAAATCAGAGCTCAGGGCTTGGTATAAGATGGGTGCTTAATGAGTAGTGGGATCTAAACATCCTCTCCTGAATGCCAGTGAGGGCATCTTCAGCAAACCACATAGACACTTCCTCGGGTAACTCAATGACTCTGTCAACTCCTGGTAATGAGGGTGGGAGCACTGGAAAGCTGTCAACACACCAAATCACTGAGATTAGCATCCGAAGGCATTTTTTAGTTCATCAGTTCACATTGTTAACACATGACTCTGAGCGTTCAGTTTATCTCCCAAAGGAGTTCAGTTCACAAACCTCAGAGAGTGTTTGACAGTTGACCTCATCAGCACCACCCTCAAGGGACACATGTTGGGCACAGGTTGTAACTTGTCTTTTTCCAGCTCTAAGTCATGAGCCCAACTACTACCTGATAGCCTGAGATATGTCTGCCTCAAAGTACTTGGCATGGGTACACAGGAATCAAGGCCCGTTGGCCGCACCAACAGTCCCTCATTAGAGGGTTTGAATGAACTGTATGCTCATGAAAGAAAAGACATGGACGTCATCATTATTCTTCCCCCACCTTCGTAGGAATCTTCAGAGGAAAAGAAGTCCTGACAATGCCTCTCCTGAGACCTTACACAGAACTCTGAGAACAGCATAAACGCTGGAACCTTCTGCCATGAAAGAGTCTCAGACAGGTCCCCACTGAAACCACACTTTCCCTTTTCATTCTGCTAATTTTGACCATAATTCTTTGTGGCAACTGAACCTGTTAAGACTTCCTATCAGGTATTAGCCAGTGCCTTCAGATGCTAGGAGCAGAACATGACAGTAAACAGATGTTCAAAGGCCCAAATGTCCATGGCATTGGGGGACAGGGCAGATGCATCAAACATGTGGTTTCCCAGGTTCTGGCCTGGGTTGTGGTATACTAGGAGTCCCAGAAGTACCATAAATTGTACAAGGGGTCTCTGGGTTTGAGAAATAGTAGTCTCAGCAGACACAAAAAGAAAAAAAAAAGAAAGAAAAAAAGGGAAGGAATACTTTCGAGGCCAAACATACCTCAGAATCAGAATTAGAGCAGCAGCAGGCAACACATGGCAGAGGACAAGGTCACTTAAGCTGGAAACAAGGATACACTCAGAACAATTGTCTCTGTGTGGCAATAACATGTGTATCGTGTGAGCAGGATTATTGTGCCCAGGAACCATCATACCCCATTCATGTAAATGAAGACACACATGTGTTCCCTTGGCCTGCCCAAAATCAAGGGCTCGAGTCCCATTAATTCCTGTTGCTGATTTTATTTCTGTACCCTCTTTCCTTACCTTACAAACAACATCCTTCATAGCCCTTCTTAGGACATGAGGTTCAAAACAGAAGAAGAAGAAAGGGGAAGACCGTATAGCAAAACACTGTCTAGGTCTGCCACCCTTGGTAAGTGTTTGAGTGTAGCCAGCTTATCTGAGAGGGGACCCCCAGGAAGATCCCAGGCAGGTTGGAGCATGTGAGCAAGGAAGGAGAGAAATTGTCAAGTAGCAGAGCAGGAGGGACTAGGATTCACCTCACTGGAGACCTTCTGAGGCATATATTCATGAACACCACACGTCTTGCCATGCCCAGACAGATGTAGTTTTGTGCTGAAATTTCCATACCTAAGCAATCTTCTCAGTCTGTCCCAAATGGCTAAGGTTGGTACGGAAGGATGAACAAGGCAGGGTCTTGACATGTTCCGCGTTTGTATCATGTGGCTTCTGAGGGTGGGCACTTCCAAGATGCTTCTCACAAGCTTTCATGGCACCAGAAGGAGAGCTCAGAGTAATCAGAGATCTCTAAGCCCTGGAGGGAAGAAGCCATCAACGTGCATAGCAAAGATCTCTGTAGTTTTAGGTAAAACTGGACTTGAGCCAAGAGGACATGGTAATGTCATCATGGACGCCTGTGGTTTTTTAGATGCTGTGAGTACATCCCCAGAGTCCTGATACTAAGGGGTGATGGGGGTTGCTTGACGATCAAAGAGAGAACTTGCTTCCCCCCAGGGCCACTGGCTATGTTTCTGTGGGAAGGCATGTCTAGCCCATGCTCTGCTTTTTCACACACTGTCCTCCTGACCCTTGTATCCTTCAACAATCTCTAGTTGCATCGGGCTCTAGACACATCCCTTCTGAATGGGTCTGCAGACAACTGCTTCAAAACGAGGCGATTGAAAACCGTCCTAGAATTTAGATAGTAATAGTTCACCTTGAAAAATAACAAGGTTAAGGCTAAAGAATGTTCTACTCGATTCTGTTGTAATTAAGAGAACTTTTCTGCATTGCATGCTGCATAATTGAATTATACTACCGATTAATTTTTTTAAATAATTATTTGTAGATTTGTTTCCCCGGCCGGTGCACTTTTAGAAAAAAAAGAATATATGTACTTTGCCGCTTAATAAAGTAGATAGATGCTGAGGGAGAGACAGGGGAGGAGATATTGTTTGCTCTGGGTAGTTCCATCATTACTATTGATTGCACAGTCTTATTATTCAACCTCAAAGACATTGCAATTAATAGAAATGGAAATGAAGGAATATCCATGTTCCACGAGGCTTTATTGAAAGAGGAAATAAACAATCCATGTAGACAAGCAATAATTCTTTGTTGGTCGTGACAGCTGTGCTTTCAGGGGAAGGCTTAGCCTACATCTTAGCCAGGCAGCCCAGCCCCTCACTGCCTGGAGACGTTTGACATAAAGACCAGACCTGAGCCTAAGGCAGGTCTCCCTGCAAGGGCCGCAGACTGTGGAGAAAAGCCGCAAGCAGTAGCAGAGCCCGTCTGAGAGGACCCATTCCTAAGCACTCTCATTACTTGGTATTCAAAGCTAATGGCATTAAATTGGATTAGGGTAAATCATAGATCCCTAGACAATTGGTGCCTGAGTAATGAGAGATGCTGGCCAGTCCGGGCTGTTGTCCGTGGTATTATGGGGAGTTCTCCACCCTCTCCATCTATTGCCTGCCTCTGCTTAGCTCACCTATTACAGCAGGTACTGCTCTTCCTGTGCTCAGTAGAGTGTCAGCAGTTCTGAGCCACTCCCCACTACTCCTCTCTGTCTGCTCACTTGCCTTAAAAACCCCTTTCTCACTTACATCCTAGATAAGTGGCTGTTAATATTCAGGGCTCGGCATGCTCACCTCCAGGTCTCCTACACCCTGCCTCTTCTCACAGTCCAGCTTAAGGGCTGGGTCTGTACCAGACCATGAACTGTGCACAGAACCACTGTATTTCTTCATTTACATCTTCAGAGCCCAGCAAGAAGGGGATTTGAACCGTCCAGGGGCTTCGTGTCACCTGGAGTGAACTGAGCAGACTAGAATGAAGTGATTTATCTGTGTGCAGGCATGGTGACACCTTCGCCAAAGCCCTGAAGGTGATTTTAGTTGTCGATGTTCACTGATGCGAAATTTCTACATGGTAAGCACGCAAAATGTACAGGTACCGTAGGAGGTGTCTTCACATAGGCACACAAGGATATGACTACTATATGAAATTATAAAATGCCCAGCCCCTCAAAAGTCTTCCTTCTTAACAATCTATGCTATCTAGCTTCAGAACCCTAGCAGGCCATTCTTCTAATGTCTATCACCTCGAATGAACTTTGCCTGCTATAAACCTCATAGAAGTAGCATCCCACAGCAGGTACTGGGCTGGATTCACTTGGCATTGTGCATAGGACTCATCCTCATGGGCTGTTCTTCTGTGGGACTTCCTCATCCCTCCATTCAAATTTCTGATGAGCGAGACCTTGGACTGCTCAGAGCTGTGGGTGATGGTCTTACCCACTGACTGGATGTAGAGGACACTACATCTCAGAAGCAGGGCTTGGAGATCTGGACAGTGGCTGGGTCAGTGCCAACTACCCAGGGCCTTGTTGGAAACCTGACATGGGCTGCTAGACTGGAGATGCCACTAGCTTCGGCTCACTATGGGAAAATACCCTAAGCTGAGCTCCTAGGAGTTTGGACATTAGCCTGGAGAGGAGCAGCAGCTAAGAGCTGTCTGCGATGGGATGGGTAGGTAGTTGTATTTTGGTAATCTCTAACGTGCTGTGCCGTATCACCATGCCAGGAGGACCTGGCTTCTGGTTCACTGCAATAGCTCAGGTGTGTGTCTGTGCACTCCCATGGGAAGAAAACAAGTAAGCCGGTGACACCTGCCACATTGCATGGAGCCAATTTTTCAAAGGATGTGACCGGCCTTACATGCTTCTGTGCTCCTGTCGTCTGTCAGACTCTTGCTGCAGTTGCGTACTCAGTAACGTTACTGGCAGATTTTTAAAAACAAAGGGTCAGGAGCTCCACCCTTTGCTTCTTCAAAACACCCTTGTGATAGTAGATGAGACAACAGTGGTGGCTTCCTCCTCATGCCTACCTAGAGCTTTATACCCGTCAGTGCCCTCTTGGTCTGTCTCAGGGAAGAGAACCACTCCTCAGTAGCATAGTAGGCCACAACGGGGAAGCCATGCCATGGCTGACTAGCTCTACTCTTTGGTCCCTTTACTCCTGAGTCAGGACAACCCCCACACCTTCCTTTGGGGACTCTGTGACTACAACCAGCCCAGGGACTAGGCCAGATAACAGCAGTTCAAACTGAAATATTCATGTCCTCTTAAATAACATTTTAGTCAAGGAAGAATAAATGTTCAAAGTAGGTTACATTCAGAAGTCCCTGGATCCTACATAAAGATGTGCGTGCACAAGGAAAAAGAAATAAATATTACCATTTCAATACCCATGTTCTCTTCCGGTCCCCTGCCCCCCACAGGCAAGGTGCTGACTCTGTCACTTTGGATTCTGGGTCTTTTTGTACAGAATCATGGTAATGAGGAAGTAGGAAAATGGAGAGGAAGAGAGTCTTGCTGGATTTATTTGCATGAAAAAGGCACACAATTACTGAGAGGAGAGAGTAGGGGCTATCCAGAAGGTACCAGAGAGTGGAAGGCAAGATGAGGTGAGGGCTGGTTGGAAGAGAATTTTTGAGAGTTAGACAAGAGAAAAATGTAACTAGGTAGTAGCCGCCATGCCTACATGGAATTGGGGAAGAAAAAGATGTTCTTTTGGGCTCCCTGAGCATTATATATAAATCCCTCTCAGACAGGTTCTGAGTGAGCCTAGTGGACACGGATCCTGCTTAGTGGTTTGAGGTTTGAAACTGGAACTTCCTCCAGTGTGCTGTGATGCGACATGGTGATGACAGATTGGTTTGCAGAATACAGAGGCAGTAGCATTGGAGTAGGAGAGGCAGGAGAATTTAAGGGAATCTCAAGAATGTGTGAAAGTAGATAATTATATCTGAGGGTACTCTGAGCCGTAGTGAAAGAGAGCTTTGATAAACTGACCTTGATTTGGGCTGGTAAATAATCTGCAGGCAAAAGTCAATGCTTACTAATTGTGATGTCCAAGGTAGAGTCCAGAGTTCAGCTCATTTGAGACTAAAAGTATGGGTGTGCATTTATGTCTGTGAGTGTGGCAGGCAGCCTCAGGAAGGGTGGCATGGTGTCTTTAGACTGAAGACCTCACTCCAGAGCAGTATGCTGATACTCTTCACAGGAACTCCCTTAGTGTCACACATGTATCAGGTGCAGCAGGAGGTACCTGATTCTCACTTTCAGTGAGCTTGGAGGTTTTAAGAAACATTCAGAAATGAAGAGAGAGAGAGAGAGAGAGAGAGAGAGAGAGAGAGAGAGAGAGAACCCGTCACTATGCTCACCCTGATCATGTGACAGCCTCAGCGTGCTTGATGCTGGGTAGCTGGTGACTACCAGACTCAGAGAGAAGAGAACAGAGCTGTATAGGTATTGTGATTTTGCTTGTATATCTTAATCCAGAAGCTCAAGACAAGTCCAGCGATCTCATCACCTAAATCTGGGAGATGTGTTTTCTGCCTGCCGTGGCTAGAACATAAGCAAAAGCCCATTGTCCTCAAGAATGTGATACACTGAAAAGGGACCTACATTTCAAGACCCATTATTTTAAAAGCTTCATTGGTGACCCTCTGCTCACAGCTGATTGGAATGAGCATGTCTTGCAACTGGAGTGCCGAGAGCAGAGTCGGAGAGGGAGCCCTCTGATCAGAGATAGAAATGAAGCTGTAGAAGATGGTAAGAGGTGTCTACACAAATGCACATAAAGCCCAGGCTTGGGGTTGTGGTCAGCGTTTTTCAAAATTAACCCTCTGGGCACAAGCTGCCATATCAGCTAAGTGAACCAGCTTATTTGGACTGGGCATTGCTTACAGCAGTTAGGCAATTGGCATTCTAATCCCAAAGAGAAGAAACTTGTTATTTCCAAGGGCTTTGGCCATCTTCACCCCACTGGCCAAAGCGATCAAGGTCACCATCCATTGCAAAACAGCCTTCAAGTTCCCATTTATAGAAGGAAACTGATGATCGCATATGCATGCACGTGCACGCACGTGCGCACACACACACACACACACACACACACACACACACACACACACACACACACCAATAGCTTTCTCTGCTAAAACCAGGATGACCTTGCTCCTAGCAGTAGCCTGCGGGACTTGCTCAGTTGAGCAACGTGAAAGCTCAAGGGCCAGAGGTTCATCTCGCCTGCAAACACAGTCTTACCATTTTGTCTGCTTTCTAAGAAGAAAGGAAAGGATTTTGTAATGTGCAAGAGTCTAAAGACGAACACAGCAAGCCCTGCTTTCCTGTTGTCCAGTGAGAGAGATCATATCCACGGCTCAGGTGAAGCATACACGCCCTTCTAACCAGCTGGAATTTTGGAGATGCATGTGCCCTGTTATTTCTGGGACCCAACCTCTGTGTTTCCTTTCAGGTTGTGCACACATGTGTACACTTAGGGACATGGATGCAGTCATGTTAGCACTGGTCATACGTAGTGCTTCATCTTTAGCCTTGGACCTGGCTCAACCTCTGAAGGAGTCCCGAGAGTCTGGGTTGATTACATCATGGTATCTTCTAAAGAAAAACTATGGCATTCTGGAGAGGCGAACTAGGAATGAGGCCACTGAGATGATGGCAGAGGCAGCCTCACAGCCTGGCCTTCCAGTGGAAATTGGTCCTCAAATGAACTTCTTCCCAGGATTCTTAGCTGCGGCTCCTGTATGCTAAGCGGGACTGTTCCGTTCTAGGCAAAGCTGTGTGAGTCCCCAAAGAGAGGCCGTTCCTCCTGAGCCTGACAGTATCAAGCTTTGGTTTAAGCTCATTTCTGACTTATTGGGTGCCCCCCTCCCTCTAGCTTTTCCCATGAATTGATAATACTCCCTGACCAATCCATTCCTCTGTTCGCCTCTCGCTGTAAGGCTTGGGGCTGGGGATTGGATGGGTGGCATTTTAGCTATGACTTGTTTAGGAAATTGGTATTGACATTTTCTGCATGAGCTGCCTTTTCTTCTGCGAGTTCCTTTGCTCTAATTCTCGTTAGAAGAGCCAACTGTAAGGGAGATGCTGGCTAATTAAAAACTGGAAGCTGCTAAACTTCACCTTGAGCAGCTACTGTGTGCTTTTGCCAGGAACGGGTGCAATTATTGATCAAATAAAACTGTCATCCAAAAGAGCAGCTTGTGTGTGGGGTGGGGTAGAGGTAGGGGAGTGTGGTTTTGTTTTTGAAAAGAAAGCATCAAGGTACTTATTATTGGAAGTAAACCTTTACTCCAAAGATAAAGACGCGGCAATGACATACTAAATCTCGGTGGATGTTATTTTTTTAATGAAAGATTAAATTGGGCTTCTAATTTATCACTGGAGTAAAAAGCACAGTGTTAGGTTCCCGTCCCCCATAATTTCCTGTCAGGTTGGACTGAATTGAAAAGACATCAAAACACCATCACCCCTAACTAATCGTTCAGGTAATATAAGCCTATTTGTAGAGTGGTCCCACATAGGCACTACTGATGGAGTTCTAAATGCATTGTAAGAAAATTGTCATCTCCACCAGCTGCAGGAATGGTGGGGCTGGAGTTCTCAAGTGTGGGCTGTGTTGCCTTTGTGGGTTTCCCAGCTTAAGTGCCTCTCCATCAGGACGCACCCTACTTCCATGCCTATTTCTGGTGTCGAGAAAAGCTCCAAGACCACTAATCCTCTTTCAAAGTCAATGCAAATCTCTATGATTTCCAGGGCTTTGTTCTCCACAATCTTCAGGTTTCACTTCTCCATAGAAAGGCTCCTCTGCCAACAGCCTGTGTTTGCTAGACTGGAGGCTGCATAGCTCAGCTCTTGGCTGCGGGACAGTCTTGACTGGATGGACTCAGCTGGGGGGTTTTGTTGAGGACCCCGCCACACTCCCAGTGTTCACCTAGTCCCAAGAATGCTAGCCTCAGAGAAAGCTTGTGTATGGGTTTATTGCAGAAGATTGTATGAGAATAAAACCAAGGAGGCTGGATAAGCCTATGCTATGATATACTCTCCAATTAGCAGCTTCTGTGGGCAAGCAGAACAGGCTTTCCCGGGAATGTCTAAGGAACCGCGTAGAACAAATCTGTTGAGTAATGCTTTCTCTGAGGTCAACGATGTTCTCTGTACCATCCAGTATTGTAACCACAAGCCATTGGCTTGCGATTGTTTGAAATGTAGCTCTTTGATTTATTTCTGCCTTAATCTTTAGCTTATTATGCATGTACATGTGGAGATGGACTTCCAAGCTGTCCACTGGGATGGATGAAGCATCAGCATCCCGTCTACTCTTCTATTGCTCCTGCGGTGTTAGGCTGTCATACTGACAGGCAGCCTAGGTGGCTACAGATAGTTCCTAAGACAGAGAGTTCCTGCTGTGTCAGAGAAGCAGGAAAGGAAGGAGAGTTCAGGAGGCACAGCGGAGACTGGCACACAATCAGTGTCCTGAAGAGGTTTCCTCACTAGAGAGAAGAACCTGCGCAGATTTTCATGAGAGAGATGCTGGGAAGTGGACCGGACCAGATGCGAGTGCCTAGGGGAGCAACTGGATCCTGAGAAGGTAGTTGGGCTCTAGTCTGAGCAAGAGACACACATCATAAGACTTGAGGTGACAACTGCCACTTTAGACCACAGATGGGAATAGCCAGGGCTGGAGATATCCTGACGTGGGCATATATCATGGAACTCTGGCATGAGGAATCAGGCTGGGTAAGAGACAGAAAGAGATTGACTCAATCTCCTCCTCAGCCCAGCTGAGGAAGGGTGAGAGCAGAAGAAAATAATGAATGAGAGTTTCTGCGAATGAATATATACGGGCTTCCAAGGGTTGGAACAGAAGGAAATGATGAATGGAGGTTTCTTGGAATGAACATCTGTGGGCTTCCCCTTTGACTATGGTAGAGTAGGGCTCAGGAGGTTAGAAGTGGGTAGGAGTGGATTACCTTATAGCTGAATCGCTGGGATCATCTTCAAATATTTAATAGTATGTGTCATACAAACATATTTCTAATGAGAAAAATTGAAGAGGGTGGGGAAAGCGGAAGGAAGGAAGGCTGAAGGGAAAGGGAAGGAGAAGATAAGGAAGGAAAAGCAGCTGTCCACTCTTGGGCACATGCTGACATAGATTGGGATGCCGGCCGCTCCCTTCTCTGATGCCTCTGTACCCCCAGACCCTCTATAGTAAGGGGTGACAATTGATGTTTCCAGTACCCCCAGGAGCTTCTCCATAGTCATAGATCCCCCATTGCAACCATGAACATTGTGTTGGGCTTCTTCTAGAGCCTTCCACACAGTTCTGACAGGGTACAAGCCTGGCCAAGATCTCTGAGTCCCCAGGTATCTTAAGAGAGTTCAGGCATGAAAGCCAGGCCTGGTTTTCAGTACATTGGCTTGAGAAAATGCAGATCCGTTGTTTTGATTCCTCTGCTCACCATGCCCCAGTTAGTATCCCCTGCCTCCCACCAACACCACAGACTAATTATCTCTTAGGATGCTGTGATCTTTGCTGTGGACAGTCCCATTAGCACCTTCCAAGGGATTTATATAAAAATGACTGTGAAGCAGGCTTGGATGCTAATGAATTATCTGTAACTGTGGAAAATCCAACTGGTTCAGAGCAGCCGGTAGATCTGGCCACAAGCATCCTTAGTGAGCTAAGTCTTTATACCCAGTGCTTATTTTACCTCTTGGTCCTCACCACCTGGGACAGCTGATGCCCTACTGCTTCCTGGCCCATAGTGATAAAAACCCTTTGGGCTTGCCACTGGCTGCTGCCTGAGGACAGAATACTTGGGGTCCCCTTTGTATTTCTAAGACTCCCCCGACCAGAATTTAGTAGTCTCATAGAGTTAGCCTGACCTCAGTGAGAACCATACATGATTCCAAATACTTTCTAAGAGGTGTGTGTGTGTGTGTGTGTGTGTGTGTGTGTGTGTGTGTGTGTTCAGTATATAATGGTGCATATTTGTATGCACACAGGCATGTGGAAGGCAGAGGGCAACATCCAATGTCAGTTCTCAGGAGCTGTCTACCTTGTTTTTTGAGACAAAAGTCTTTCACTGTGGCCAAGGGAATCACAGAGTAGGCTAGGCCAGCTGTCCTGAAGGTCCTAGGGATTCTTATGTCTCTACCTCCCCAGCACTGGGATGAAAGCTATGCTTTTTCTCTAGGTGCTAGGGATAAACTCTCAGGTCCTTGTGCTTGTGCAGAGAGCACTTTACAGATTGAGCCGTCTCTCAGCCACCTTCTCTAATTTTTCAGGTTCCCGAGCCTCACGGGATGTGCTCTGTGATTGGTCCCAGATTGTACAGATGAGGAAATAGGAATACTGTGCATTTTAGTCACATGTCTAAGGCCACACATCTGAAGAGTTCTAGGATTCAAGCCCAGCCAACCCGGTTTAGAGCCTCCTTTCACAGGTTGCAGATTGTTTTGTATTTATTGTGTTTTCTGTTTATTGATGTAAAATTTCATTTTAGAAATGAAATTTGTCAGGTACTCGTATCATATCCACTGGCAACTGAGGGAAAAACCAAGGCTGTTGAAATGGCATAGCCATGGTCAGACATAACTTTATAATGCCCTCTGCAGCACAATGCTAGTGGCTGCTTCCCCTGCTTCAAAACCACCTATGGCTCCTCCTTGCCTTCAAAGTCACTTTAACAAACACTTCACACCCTTTTCTCTTTAAGAGGCGGTGGCTGCTAGGCCCTGGATGAGTTAACATTTGCTAAATGAAGGAATAAAGAATTAAATGCTTGCCCACACTCAGAGGTACACATGCAAGAGGGCGCAAAACTGAGCCACTTCTGGCTTTCTAAAATTATATGCCTGCCAGCTTGATGATGAAGTAAAATATAGGTTAGAAAATAGAACCCTGCCAACAGTTTCATAGACATGTTTCTTAACTATCAGACAGGGTTTCAAAACCCCAAACAAGATTGTATCAAGATCCTCAAACATGTAAAATGGTGACAATTTTTCATTTTGAGTCAGGAGAAAATGAGTTTCTCGATTAGAAATGGGGCTTGTGAGGCATGTAAAATAGTCTCAGAAGTCTCTTTGACCAGGCTAGTGGATGCTAAACAGCTATTTTTAAGGCTTTTAAAATAGACTTAATGTAGAAGGTGGAGAAATCACGGTTGAAAGTCTCTTTAGTGCTCTAATTTTGCTAGTAGGCATCGGCAAAGGTCTTCATTATCTCTTTGAATTTTTTAAATGATAGATTCTGAAATTGCCCTGGAATGCCTATTTTCATGAAGCATCTGAGGCTAGTTTCAAATACAATGGAGTTTTGCTGTCAGTTAGGAAACAGCTCCCATGAATCATGCACCATCCTCAGCTCTGGTCTGATGCGGTGGTCAGGTAAACAGGGCACTCTAAAGATAATAAACAGGGAAGGGCCATTTTCAAGGTTCTTCCCATCTTCGGAGGGCAGCTCTGAAAGAGGGGCCTACAGACAGCTGCCAAGGGATCCCTTAATGTGGAAGTCAAGTCAAGCTACTTGGACAAGACGATGTTTGTATGGCCTGGGGAGGAAGTGAGAGATAATGGGAAAAGCGCATACAGAGAAGACAGAGACAACAAGACAGAGAGAAGAAAGAAGAAAGAAAATGTGTGTCGGTGCAGCCAACAGATGACTGAGGAGCAAGGGCTTTCCCCCACTTGGATCCTCCAGAGTTCTTCTTTCCTTCACATTGAAATATGGTACAGCGGCTGGGGAGTTAGCTCGGTCACGTAGAATAAAATAAAGACATCTTTTCTATGAAAATTTAAATTGAACTTAAGGACTTGGCCAATCTGCCCTGACTCCTCTTTAAATATCATAACAAGCACAGTTCATCCTTTTAAAATTAATCCTGCTTTTTAAATTTTTTAAAATTTAAGTGATGTCTTTAATTTCGAAGATCAAGCTCTATTTGCATCCTCCCCCCCTTTCCTCCTTTCAAAGCGTCCCATATATTCCTCCTTGCTCTCTTTCACAGTAAACGTTGCTTGACTTTCCCCTCTGTAAGGAGGCAGTGATTATGACGTTAGAGCAGGCTGTTCTGTGTTTCTTTGGAGTGGAGTTGCAGTTATAGGAGTTCAGAAATACTTTGAAAATTATAAAAGAAACATATGAATGGGTAGGTTCTTCGTTTTTAAGTATGGTGTCAGCAATGCGGAGAGGACGGTACATAATTCAAACAGATCTTTCTTATTTCTCCCTTCCAGCTCTCTCCTCTGAGCTCTAGCAGATTTACTTGAATAACTAATAGATCTTTCCAATTTAACATCTCTGTATTGGTTTCCTAATGCTTTTATAAAACAATTTACAAGTAAAATGGCTTTTAGGAAGTTACACTGAAATATGGAACCCATAACCCAATGTGTAACAAACACTCCAACCCGCATTTCCTCTTCTGTCCTCAGACCTTACTGTTCACCCCTGGCAACCCCATTCCATACTTCATCATCCAGCACAAGCTCTGTGGAGACACTGCTCTTACTTCCCAGTCTTTTCCCTAGAAGGAACTTCTGAGCCCTCATGGACGTTGCTTCACCTGGTTTGCAAAAATACCCTCAACTTTAGGTCCCACTCCACAACGTGATTCCCAACCACCACCAAAGAGACTCAGCTACCTAATATAAAAAAATACAACCAATCCACCTTTTCACTGCATCTTCAGCTACATCCAGAGTCTCTACTCAGCTTCAGCATCAATAACCATCTCTCAGCTTTGCTGTCTTCAAAGGGAAGCTAATATGAACACTATTAATATCAACCTCACGTAGCTGCTGAGAAACATGGATTTCTGTAGAAAGGACCCAGGCCGAACTGGGCCATTCTGATATGTAACCTATTAATAATCTTCAGTAAGTCTCCTTTACTCTTGGTTCATCTACTCCCTTCAGAGGATCACCTTGCATTCAGTTTGTCCTTCTTCCCAGACCATGTAGCTGAAATTACTTTTGCCAAGGCCACCCCGAAATGAAATGAAGATAAATCATGTAATTATTTCCCTTGCCTACTTCCTGCTAGATCTCTCAATGGGATTAAGCCAAGCTCTGCCATTTCCTTTGAAAGCAGTTTTCTCTCTCTCAGATACCTTGGTGCTATAGGAGTCTTGGAGCTTCTTTCTCTGGTACCTTTCACCTCTTCTACCAGAGAGACACATATTGGAAAGGTTTTTGACAATTGGTTTCTCGTTGCTTTTAAAATTATTCTCTGACTGTATTAGTACGTGAGTGCCTTCTATTGTCTCCAGGCCAAGACTCCCATGATCTCCTCTGCATTCCCCTGCCTATTTGTCACCTCTGTCTCACTGCCTCACAGCACCTTAAGCCCAAGCAGACCTGGTTTCCTCCTTTCCTCTCAAATGGATATCCCTGTCTTTCCCATCTCAGAAACAAATCTGATTCACCTAGCCCATCCACACCATAGATCAGATTTTACCAGTTGCAACTTCAGATTACAATTCAAATCCCCCCACCCCCCACCCCCCACCCCCCACCCCCATCTCAATCCTCACAGCATGGCCACTATCACCAGGAGCTCTCAGGAACCCCCTGTTTTGTTTTTTCATATGTATTTGTTTAGGCAGTGCTCAGGATAAAACACAGGGCACCAGGCATGCTAGGCAAACACTGCACCACGGAGCTACACTTGCAAAAGTTATGAGTCTCCTTAGTGGTGTCCCTGCTCCAACTTTGCCCTTCCTTAGTGCATTTCCCATTCAAAGCTGGAGGATCTTTCATTTTAA
This sequence comes from Rattus norvegicus, assembly GCF_021556685.1. Classification (NCBI taxonomy): domain Eukaryota; kingdom Metazoa; phylum Chordata; class Mammalia; order Rodentia; family Muridae; genus Rattus; species Rattus norvegicus. Next base: position 106,070,642 of record NC_141541.1, on the reverse strand, counting down.
GAACTTTTTAAGTATGTGCATGTGTGTGTGTGTGTGTGTGTGTGTGCGCGCGCACTCGATCATGTACTACATTGTGTGTGTGTGTGCGCGCACTCGATCATGTACTACATTGTGTGTGTGTGTGTGTGTGTGTGTGTGTGTGTGTGTGTGTGTGCCTATAGAACTCAGAAGAAGATATCAGACCCCTTAGAGCTGAAATGACAAAGTGGTTGTGAGCTGCCCGGCATGGAAATTGAACGCAGGTTCCCTGGAAGAGTAGCAAGCATTCTTAACTGCTTTGCTACCTCTCCAGTCCCCAAAGGATCTTTATAAAGCATATTTATAAAGATGAAGATCATCTTTCTCTCCTGTTTAATTCAAAGAACCTCCAATGTATTCATGGTTAGAAACAATTCTCTTCGCAGCTTACTAAACCCACCTATAGCCTCTTTCAGATCTGCCTCTCAAGGTTTCCGCCAGGACATTGGTTTCTTGCTCACAACACTCAAATCTTCTCTGATCTTTCTCCATTGCTCTCCAAGCTTGGACCAGTGTACATGGTCCTGAGTGCTGTTGCCTTCTTCTGCCCACACATCTCCACTACAATTGGACTTTCTTGGTTTGCCCAATCAACTATGATGTTGATACTTTTTGTTGTTGTTGTTTCTGCTCCACTGAAACAAAACTTAAGTAGAAGAATACTATCTGCCTTGAAGAACTTGTGCTGTGTCTAGCCTAGCCCCACTAGTGAACCTACCCGAAGCACCAGAAAATGAAAAAAAGACATGTGCACAGATACATAGATACAGAAAGCATTGGGATTAGGTGGACTCAGCTCGCTGGTGGGGAAATGGAAGCACTCCAGAAGCTCAGAATGTTTATTACATATAGTTGAACTGAGAAGTGGGTTGTTACACACACCTGAACAAGGGAACGGGGTTCCTGGTGTATTGCTGAGTTTGTGAGACAGGTTTATCACATCTTAGTAGGAGCAGTCTCAGTAAAGGAGCAGTCTTCAAGTTCTAAATATCTTCAGGGAATAAAGCTACAATAGAAATTCTCTGTACACCATTTCAATTCACACTCGGTTTCCCAAGGAAAACTTTGCCATCGCTCTGAGCCTCACCTTGTGCCCAAGGAGGCTTTGCCATTTCTTGGTGGGATCTGAGTCTAGGATCCTTGATAAGGACCCATATCAAAGAATACATATTCAAGGCTACAACTCCTCCCCCATAGCACCAAGAGATTCAGTTTATAAACTTCTGACCATTTACCAGCTCCTCTGCAAATTAACCAACTGATACTGATCTCCCAAACTTACAGCTCCATCTCTGGCTAATCCAGCATCTCCAATACTGGTTGTAATTACCACACAGAGAAAAGAATCATGCAGGACATAGACTCGCTCAATCGTAAATCCGTTTTCCAACCTTTATCAAACAAGTGACATTAAACAAGTTTCCTACAATCTTTCACCTTGGATTTCATTGACCAAATAAGGGTGGGAAGAATATCCCCAAGTCCCACTCCACCCCCACCATAAATGCCCTGCATAGGGCAGCTGGAGAATGCAACAAGATGGCATGGGTGATTTCCATGCAAGGAGCATTTCAAATAGTAGTTGCTAGGGGAATTACTGCTATAGATTTTGGACACCTACTTGACAGTCATCTAACAATAGGACTGAGCACCTTAGTGGGATAGCCAGAATCGACTGTGTCCTGGATTCTATGTTCTACTACCCTTTATATCATGACTACTTGATGCTCATTGGAAACAACTTTCAAATTGTCTTGGAGTCCAAAGGACCTTCATGGTCAAAGTGTGTGTGAAAGGAAAATGAGACAATCTTTACTAGGAATTCTTACTTGTTTATTTGCTGTGACTATGAAGTACCCTTCCACTCTGACCCTCAGTTGGTGAGGCAGGGTGGGGAGGATCATGTAAATGCATAGTCCAAGTAAAAATCGGGAGTCATGATTTGCTAAGTCAGTAATCCTGAAAGATTTTAATAGTGGAGGCAAGTTGCTGCTGCATTATATGCCAACACTAATTTTTCCTCTGAGCTGTCTTCATTCAGTGCCTCCTACTACTATTACCATGTGCTGCAGCATTATGAAGATCATGTGAAAATGCCATATTACTCCCTAGACGTTAAGCCTTCTTCCCAGAAATGATAAGTCACCTCCATTCTCCTTCCATTGGGCCAGACCAAGACACATGTCATCCTTGGAAAAGGGTAGACCAATATGCAGTGTCTCATACTCTGACAGAAAGAATGACACATGTTTTTCTGAGTCATTCTAGTGGCTCAGCAGTAGCTGTGGAAATAATGGGCACAATGGTTTTTCATATCATACACCCAACTCACTGGCTGTAGGTGAAGAGTGTTACATAATTCCATTTCTCAAACCTGTGGGTTTTGTTCCAACTCCATCACTAACCAGATGGGTACAAGCTACAAAACCTCTCTGTCCCCTGATTCCTCACTCAAAGAATTAGAATTTTATGAGGACAGACAGGAGAGGGCTTGGGAACAGGTCTTCACCTTTATGAAGATTGCTCAATGGCGTGTTAGCTGTCCAGGAGTGTGTCAGGAAGACTTCTCAGAGTCGTCACTGTGAGCTCATTCAGGAACCTTGTCTTCTCATACAACCCATAGAGTAAGAGTGGGGCAGGACATAGCTAGCCCCCAATCTTTCAGGAAGAGGACCTTTTGGAGATAATACTGGAAGAGAAAACTGAGGGCGTAGTAGAGATAGTCAGTGACATAATTGACGCAAGAGGGAGAACCAACAACAGATGCAAAGATATGGAGGCTTGAGCTGAGACCTATTTGTGGAATAGGGCCAAGAGGGTTAGAATGGGAACTGTCAATAGCAATAACAACTACCACTTTAGGAGCCTAACTGGGGTTCACATAGCAGCCCCCACCCAGCACTAGAACAGCTATATTTCCTCATTTATACAAAGTACTTCCTGTTATTCCATCCCAAGTTTTATGGTGCAAGTAGCTAATTGGCATCATTCTTTTTAGTCAGTAGGCACATAGGAACTTCATGAGCCTGAGGTCTTAGTTTTCATTTTCTACCCCATCACTGAATAAGCATGCCAACCCTTTTGGTGCCTGTGGTGAGCAGTGGTATTCTCTCTACTCCTCTGACTCCTTCTTCTTCTGTCTTAGGCCCCTAGGATTGCTTGATGATCACCATCATGGAGTAGTTCATGAACAACAGAACTTATTCCCTTAGTCATGAAGCCTAGATGGGCCATAACCAGAATGCTTAGCCAACCGGGTTCTATTGAGGATTGGCAGAAGTTAGGAAAGCTCCCTAAGGTATCCTCTGTACAAGCACAAACTGCATTCACAAGTTCTCTATCCTTGTGGCCTCTTAGCTTCCCAAGACACATGCCCTAAATGGCTACCATCATGCTGAATTTAGGCCAACAGCATATGAATTTAGGAAAGACACAAACATTAACTCTCAATTACTTCCTTACCCATCCCTGGTTTTTGTAGCAGTACCTGCTTTTCTACATTGTTTTCCCAACTTTCTTGGAAAAGTGATGTCTATATTTTTCCACTCATTTTATTATAATCCAGAGTGAAAATACTGTCATGCCTTCACCTTTATTAGCAATTTATACTTCTTCAGGAGTTATGTATTACTTTGTCAATCTTTTGGTTAAGATGTGGAGTTTTCCATTTAGCTTTGAAATCAAGCTTTGTGTATGGGGATTTGAGCTTTCTATCCATGACGTAAGTTATTTCCCTGAGTTTTAAATTTTATCTTTCAGTGTGCAGAGCATAGATTTTCCTTTAACAAAATGGCTTCTGCAGTTCTTACCTCAAAATTATTTTTAAAATATTCACTCATTCTGGTTCAATATTTATGGGCTGGTACTATTTACACATAAATCTTTGGACTGTCTGAAATTTATTTTGGTGTAAAGGGTGATATAAAGATCCAGGTTTATTCTTTTTCCAGAGAAGTCCACAGCTGCCCCAGCTCCTGTTTGCCAAATACTCCTCTGCTTTCTGCCTCACTGCCAGCCAGTGAGCGGCCTTCCGGCTTGACTTTGTGGATTCTGGATTTTCTTCTCCTGCCTTTTTCCTCCACCATTAATCTACAATTCCTTTAGTTGTCTTCAGATTGGAGACAGTGCATCCTTTCTCTCACACTTCCTATTGCAAATATGTCTGAAATAGTTCTATCTGTGATGAAGATCTTAAAAACTGACTCTGTTGACTCCTTTGAAAACAGAAAAAAACTGTCCTATTGCAAAGCTCATAGTGACAGGACATACACCTGTAAAACCCCAACAGATGTTGCTAAATGACCTCCAGGAAGATAAAATCAACGATGGCCTCATTATTCCTTCATACTTCTGTCCATACTGGACTTCGTCATCACCTTGCCCAAGTGGAAGATAATATGCTACTGTCATTCAACTCATATGGCTTCAGTTATGCCATAACTGGGCTTCTTTTCAAAGACGTGCAGCCCCTTCATAAGTTTTTCATAGATTCCTAATTCACCTTTTTTCCTACCTTAATTTTCTTCCTGATTCATACACAATTTTGTATATAAATTACACCAGTCCTTAGGTCAGCCACGATAATGCAAATACATTTAATATATTTGCCTTTTCATTTGTGTTTTCTATAGAAATCTTGGTTCTTTATATTGTGCGTGACCTTTAATAAAGAAAACCACCAACGTTTCTTTATGGTTTCTGGCTCTGACCTTCTCTCCCATGAGAACATTTTTTTAAATTACTTCTAATCCTAGCAAAAGGCTACATGTCATATCTGCCTTTCTATTTGTTCCTTGTAGCCTCCCAGTTAGGGAGACAGAAAAGGTCTAACAAGTTTATTTACAGATTTACAACCCAGGCTCAGGCAGGCAACCGAGAGCAAACTGGGGCTGAGTCAGAGAGGGGATAGACAGATGTACATTCAGACAACCCTGCTGAGCTCTGCAAGATGGACGGGTGGACAAATGGACAGGCAGCTAGCTGGCAGCCAGGCAAGCACTATCCATCAGGAGCCTCTCCTGAATGTGCTCATATCTTACAGGTGAAATTTGAACCCTCCATCACACCTTCCTCAGAGCTCCCTGGGTATTACTTAGAGTAATTACCTTAGGAATTTTCCACTAATTAAGAAGCATTTGGACACAGTTCGGTTTGTTCTTTTGCCAAATATTTTAGTCCAGGGTAGTGGTTACTCAACCATCCTTGGACCTTCAAGTGTTCTTACAGCACCAAAGACCGATTCTCTACAGATAACCCACAGACACCGGAGGCGGTAGAAGCTGAAGGCAGTGCCTGGAAACGGGCGCAAAGGACTTTGGGAAAGATGGCCACCTCTGATTCAAATCTCTAAGCAGCATTAATAACCATCGGTATATGCACATGTTTGTTATGCCTCCCTCCCAGGAAGCATCTGCCAGCAAAATATGCTTGGCTCTCTAAGTGAGCTTGCACAGGGATCCACACGGGAGTACTCAGTCGGCTCCCCGCCCCCTTTCATCTGTAAAAGGCCAGATAGAAAATTAGACGTTACAGTCTAATTAATAAATTAAGAAGCTATTCCCATGAAAAGCAAGTTTTACTTTCTCCTTAAAACTTATATTTTAAAAAACAGAAATTCTTAGCTAATAGGCCATTGTTTCCTACCTCCCCTGGTTTGCTCCTCCCACCAAACTGTCACCAGTTAGCAGATGGGGAGGTGGCTCAAGGAAGCTGTGAGACTCTTTATGGATTATATGATTGATCTCATGGAACAGGGCATGGGGGTTCTGAGTCCCAACATGGTAATATTACTTGATATTAATTAATTAATTCATTCATTCATTCTGTTTATTCACATTTACTGAAGTTTTTACTGAGTGCTAGGCCTGGTTCTAATAAGTGGATAATGTAAACAAACAATCAAAAAGGCCAGTCCGGTTCTGATTTAGACACACACAATGCCTGTCCTAATTGCATACATGCTGTCTACCCTTAGTTATGTCACCTTATATTTCTGAGCCTCGGCTCCCTCATCTGTAAAATGGGTGTTGGGTAATCCAGCTGAAAAGAACATATAAAATCATAACTGAACTGTTGTATGTATTTCAAAGGACTAATCTACATGGAGTTTTTGAAACAAGTCTGGAATAAAATGTCCTTTTGGAGGAAAGGAAAGAAGAATGAATGATAAAAATGGCCGCTGTGTATATTGGTGTGTGAACATACAAGAGGTTTGCAGTGTGGAGGAGGGGATAGCATGGGTGTAGAGGGCTGCTGCAAACTCTGTGATAACAAACACCCCGGGTGCAAAGGAGCTGCAAATGTTAGCAGGGAGAAGCTGCTTGCAATGTGTCTGGCAGGGTGATGAGGGTTTGTGCCAGGGACAGGCTGTGCTCAGTGGGAGGCACCAAAAGGTCTGGCTCTAGTGTTCCTACCTCACCGCGGGAGGACATGGCATGGCCAGATTTCATAGACCCAGAAGCTGACGCCCGGGAGGGGGAGAGAACTTGCCCAGAATTCACGTGGAGAGATTCATTCAGTTGTTTGTTCATTCACAAAATCCTTATTTGGCCCCCAGAGGGTGAAGCACTTCCTGAGGAATCCCATGCTCAGTGCTGCAAGCAGATGGGAATCAGCTAGTAGTGGTGACCATACAAGAAACCAGAATGTATGGTGGTGTCTGGAGATTAGCTGCAGAGCCAGAGTGAAAAGGCAGAAGGGTAGAAACTCACCAGGGCAGGGTGAAGAGGCAGCGCGGAGCTGCATGAAATAAAAGGGTTTGAGAGCCAGGGAAGCTGCTCAGCCCACATCCCAAGCTCTACGGGGAATCTGAGATCTGGGATGGGTTAAATGGAAATGTCTTCAGCTACTGAAAGACCAAGAGATGCTCAATGGTCTAGCCAGGAAGTCAGCAGGATGCATACTGAGTACCTAGGACAGACTGGACACTTAGCCCTGTTGCCCTACACTATGGTTTCAGTGCCTCAATGCCACTTGGTTTCTCCATAGGCTGAGGTGGCCTCTTTCCCCTCACCTCTCAGCAAAGTGCTAATGTTTCTCCACAACAGTGTCAAGAGCTCCCTCCAGCAGGAAGCCCTTCCAAATTATTCCATGGCACAATTTTCACTCACTGTAGTGTGTAGACTGTCTGAATTGAAAGTAGTCCTGTCTTGGCAGGAAGGGATTGCATAACCCTTGCTCACCAGATTCCTACTTGAGTTATTGCATAGGTACCCTTCATTTACATCCATCCTTCTTTACCGACCCTGCAGGAGTCCTTACTCAGAAAATGTTTTAAAGATTAGCTTAGGATTGAACATACATTATGCAATGTGTTCTTTTCAATTTACTGGGCCAGTATCCTTAGTCATAACACGCATGTAAGTGTGTGTCTACATACATATTCAGTGAGAATTCATGTTTAAATCCATCTGTAATGTTGGGTTTTCACGAATAGCAATCCTTGCTGACCAAGAATAATAAAGACTCAGCTAATACTAGGCACAGGCATTGCCCCTTCCTGATCTGCTTCGTTGTTATCTTCTCTTGCTGTGTTTTTCTTCTGGTCCCCCATCTTTGCTTATTTACCAACTGACCTACACCCTCCTTTGCTCTGCTTACTCAGTTATTCTGCTGGAAAAGGATGGGAAGCTGGTTTGCAGGGGTAACTCAGCCCTATGACAATCATCGCTGTAGGCTAACAATAATGTGGTCCCTAGCACACTACCTAGTCTTCCTCCCATTCCGGATGCATGCGTAGTTCTGCTATGTGGTGTGGGCTTTGCCAGCTTGCATGCTGGGATTCTGAGTTTCTTTCTCTTCTAGTAGTAATGTTTTTATTGAGTTCCTGTGGGAATGCCACAAGTAGTGATGGGTTAGTTTAGGTGCTCTGAAGGAAAAAAAAAAACCTACTTACAAATCATACCTAATCTGTAATGGCTTCTTTTTGTTGACAGCACTATCTTCTTGTCCTCTCAGTTAAAGTTGTTGCCAGAATGCAGGATCTTCTTCCACTCTAACCACATCCATAAAGAGTTTTGTACTTAAGTTATTTCTGGGGCTAGGTTGGCCGCATCTCCCACTTTATAAATAACCCAAGTTATCCATCCATAGTTTGTAAGAACCCAAGGCTTGATTGCAAGAAGATTAGGATGTAATCATTACTTGACTACACTGTGCCAGGTCTTTGATATTCATTAACACTCTTCAATAAAGATTTCACAGAGCTCAATTCTCCCAATTTTATTAGAAGTTCTCATACTTTTAGACTCTTGGTCCTCTTTAGACTCTTAAAATTATCACAGAGGACCCCTAATAATTATTTATGGTAGGTTTGAACTCAAAAAAATTTCTTCAGAGAGAAGAACCAGTACAACATATATATGTACATATGTACATGTATGTGTGTATGTGTATATGTATGTGATAGATCTGAATGTATAATGTATTATGTAAGTCCCAAAGCCCTGCTGCCATCTTTACATGCCTGCTGCCACTTTTGCACCAATCCAAATCTGTAGGCCAAACCACCAATGCTGCTGATGGTCCCATTCTCAATTCACGGACAAGAGAAGACTGATGTCTCAGCCTAAGCAGGCAGGCAAAAAGCAAAAGGGCAGTTGCACCTCTCCTCTGCCTGCCTGTTCATTTTCTTCAGCCTGTGCTGAGTGAATGGTGTCCACTCACATGAAGAGAATCCTATTTATCTATATTGAGTACACTGCTTCACTCACTCACCTCAACCAGAAACAACCTCATAGACACACAGAGAAATCTGGGATCCCATTTCGTCCTCCAGTTGACGCAAAGAATTAACCATTATGGCTCTACAACTGTCAACATTCAACACTTTCAGAAATTAAGGCTGATGGTCTCAAACTGTTTGCACAATTTATGTTTTTAGAATCAACGGCAAACTCTTTACATTTAACATAAATGACATGAAAAATAACTATATTTTGTAAAAATATGGCGTCTTATGGGAATAATTGCACTGGTTTACATGGCTGCACATCTTTCTAATGCCTAGATTAATAGAAGACAGCAGGACTCTTACTTCTGTGCTTTCATTTGCTCTATTATAGTAGGGTTCCTCATGTGAGGCTTGGAGAACATCGCTGTGCATTCCGAAGACAGTGAAGAATAACATCTTCATGGAATTATAAAAATAGTTTTGACTTCATGAATCTCTCCCCATGAAGGGTAGCAGAGCCCAGGGGTTCCTGGACCACACTTTGAGAGTTTCTGCAATAGATTCAAGAGGCTTATGGATTTAGAAGCAGCTAGCTTGCCAGGCTGTGTGCTTCTCCTCTATGGGCAGTGAAACATGGGCTTTTCCTGAAGGTTGGGAGTGTATTCAGTGGCAATTTGCATCCCTCCCCTGCCCGGCCATCTGTCAGCAAATGGGAACGTATAAGAAAACCTTTAAGGCAGAGATGAGATTTCCTCAAATACTGAGTATTTAGGAGAAAGAACCATTGTTATTATGGTACTTGGGTTTGTATAAAAATTTCAAGCCTTTATGTAAACTAAATATGCTTTTAAGAAGGCAAGTATGAAAGCATTCTGTGCATATGTAGGACTTTGCCATCAATAATGCAGTTTCTATCCTATTATGGAAAACAATGTTAACATTTGCTTGATTAAAAAGCCAGTGTCCCTGAACCTTTGTATCTGGACTGTTGTGATCATTTAAAGCTTGGCTAGGTTTTGCTAGTTTTCATTGTTTTATTTTTCTGTTAAAAACAATCCCAGAACAAGAACTGATTCTCTCATTGCAAATCTGGGTGCACTGCTGGGAGGGGGCTGTAGAGGCCACTTGTTTACCGTGCTGCCATGCGGGGGCCATATTTATGAGCTACGTAATTGAATAAAGATGGGTTTATAGACAGAATAAAAAAAAGAATAAGAGAAAATGGTGAGTAACTGTGTTCCCTTGCCTCCCTTGGGATTGGGCTTGTTTTCTGCTTCCTTGCTATTAATGAAAAGAAATCCAATTTGTTCTACATGGTGAGATTTGTAATTTAGATGCTTATTAATTCTGGGTTCACATAGGCGCTCTTTGAAAAATATGGTCTTCAAAGCATTTACTCTCAAAGGCCGGTAAAACCTGGCTGAAACCAAGTCAAACGTGTTGCCTAAGATGGTCGCTGTGTTTAACACAAGTTTATTGAATACTTGCCAGGTGCAAAGCATTGATCTAGTTGTCGGAGTGGTTGGGGGTACAGAAAACATGTACTTACTGTTCTCAACTCTGCAGCTGGGGAGGAAGACAGGCAAGCGTAGAGAGCAAAGAGAAGACAGTTCTACTATAGCAGACAGGTAGAGGTGGGGAAGGGCAAGGAAGATTGTAGGGAGAATGCAAACCTGAAACATCCTTTGATTGAGTTGTGACCTCAGGTACACAGTTTGAGTTTTAACCATTGCTAGAGGAAACAAGTACACGAGCATGTGTCAGCCGACCACACTCTTTCATGTAGCTATTTCCTTTTGAAAAAGCTGTTTATTTTTATTTTATGTGTATGAGTGTCTGTCTGCATGTATGTATGGACGCCTTGACAATGTCACAGAGGGTATTGGATCCCCTGGAGCTGGCCTTGGAGATAGTTGTGAGCTACTGTGTGTGGGTTCTGAGACTTGAACCCCCATGCTCTACGAGAACAAGTGCTGGTCACCACTGAGCCATCTCTCCAGCCCCAGTAGTCAGCTCGTATTTCTTATCTGATTATTTTGTACCACTCACACCTCTAGACTTGGGGAGCAGAGAAAATCAAATGCAAGTCTCACCCTGAGGCGTCTGTGTCTCCTGCCTCTCCAGGTGCCTCATAGGAAGGTGGATTGCCCAGTAGATGGTGCACTGGGACTTGACTGGCTGCAACTCAACTCAAGGTCAAGTTAAAGGCGCATCTCTGCCACTTCCCAATCTGGTGACCTTTGGACATTCTATGTTTTAAAGGAGAGATAATACCTAAATATTCCTTCCAGGCCTTTTCTGAGTGTGGTTACAAAAACACCCTCCAAAGGCTGAGGTCTTTACAGTTTACAAACACCATTTTTTTATTTTGTTTTTGGTTGTTTTTGTTGTTGTTACTGTTGTTTTGCCAGCAAAATTTAAGATGTTCCCAGCTGAAGGTCACTGGGTCAAAGTAGGTAGTGATAATTTGCAGAATTGTCTATAAAACATATCCAAAATCTTTGACCCCAAAGAGGCCATTCCATGTCCTAAGTTAACTTTGGCTGAATATATGACACTGCTTCTATATCTGGGAATAAATTCACTTACACTGACTAAACATATGAGGTAAGCACGTTTGACTGTGTATCTTACTCAGGATTTCAGTAGAGTCATTTTGTTCATAGGATGAGGCCTATGGCTGGGACACTACAAATACGGAGTCTGGACACTAGAGAAGTCTGCAGCATTAACACTTTTTCTCTGAACCTCCTTCCTATTTTCTCTGAAATGGCAACCAGAAAACCACCTCCCTAGAGTAGTCAGATAGATTAAGTGAAGCAATCTTGTCATGTTCAGAAAACGGTGTGTGGGAGCGAGGCGCTTAGCTGAGACCATCTCGGTGAGAAACCGAAACAGCGTAAACTACAAGGAACTTGATTGCTTTGCCCTGTCTGATAACTGGAGCTAACCTGAATGCTTTCATGTTTCTTTCTCATCATAGATAATCTAAACGTTAGTTATAGTTCCAAATGGAGCCTTGTGATGAGATGGAGCTCTGAAAACCTGGGTCCTTGGACCTGTGGCATAACAAAATACAAATAAATAAATGTAATTTTAAACATGGAAACTTCATTTCTTATTCTTTTCAGAAGCCTAAAGTCGGCACCTCTGAACTCATTTGCCACTTGTGCTTTCTGTAATTCTTTATTTGCTGTATTTATAGTGTGCCAGGGGTGGGTATGTCATGTCCCTTACTTCTAGAAGAATCTACATTCTGCCTGTCATCTGTTCAGCATCCCCTCTAGGAAGGCTTTCAGACTGGAGGAGGAAAGGAAGCATGTTCAACTAACAACGTCTAGGCTATGGCAACTCTTGGGAACCAAAAGGAACCCAAGGAGACCTTAGGGAATTCACCTCTTTTCCCAGAGAGCCATGGGCCACATTTTTCAGCATAGTTTGGCATGTTCGCAGGGCCAAAGAAGAACTTGAGAGCCCTTCAGAGAGTACTAGACAGCCATGGAAACCCAGATTCTTGTGAAATATGTCACAAAAAACAAATATTTTGTTCAGTAAAACAAATCAAGCCTTGAGATTTTATATATAGTCCAATCACACTGTGCTTTATTAAAAAAAAAAAGTACACAAAACAAAGTCTGGAAAAATAGACCCAAGAAATAGATGGATAACATTTTCATTTTCTCAAAGGCTTCTCTATCTTTAAGGACTTTTTTTGCAGTCATTGTGTGCTACTTTTATAATGAGAAAAGGAATGGTGTTTGAGATGCTCGTCTCTTTTCTCTGAGTAGGGACAGACCATGTATTCTAGTCATTCCATCAGCCATGGCTCAAATGTGGCGCCTCAAGCCCACCTAGAGTTCTCTTTCTGTCCATACATCTCCAGACATGACACATCCCTTAAGCTCTAATGTCCCTCAAATTGCCCTTGCCCCATGAAATCATAGCTTTCATTCTGTGAACCGGGCTTCTAGGATGCTGGTATTTTATAAGATGGTTCTGGGTGTCTCTGTAACTCACGCAGCTCTCGGCAGCAGCTTTCAAACCTATTAATCAAATACCACGAAGCCTGGCTCCCCTACCTGCTGCCCTTTATAACCCAGCCTCTCTATCCCCTCTCACTGGAGAATGTAACTCTTCTCCTGCCCTCTGGCATGATTCTAGAAGGACAGAAACATGTCAGCAGGAAGAGTTCTATGGTGACACAGCCCTGATTTGCTTTGTGCATGTGGGCACGTCCTGAACTTGGGTCATGGCTTCTCCTGCTGTAAATGGCTGTAACTGTGACCTTGTCGCACAGGATCTGAGAAATGGAGAAAATGAGAGTGAAAAGAATAGTAGTGTCTGCCACCTTGGAGCCCCCCACTAGCTTCTGTCCCTGCCTCTGTGTCCTGCTGTTTTATACAGAGCTTGTTTGGCGAGGGTCACTTAGTATGTTTCTGACACAGACCCCACCACCGCTCAGAGGTGCTGGTCTCACACCTCGTACTGTAGCGGCTCCGGTCAGTTCCCACCTCACTCACTGAAGTGGGTTTCTGTGTATTCGAGGCACCCTGTTTTAGCCCCATCATGTATCTGGTGATCCGGGACATGTTTGGATCTTCTTTTTAATTTTTATTTCTTCTTTTCTTCTTTTTGTTCATGTCTGTTGTTTCTATGGGAACGACTCTCAGTAACTCAGAGCCCATGGCCCCTAGGACTCTTCCTAGATCCTTGCTAACTAGCTCCCTGCTGCAATCCCTTCAGATCTAGACCTACCCCCACCTTCTGCCTTCCTGGCTTTTCCTTCTGAGGTCTCACAACTCTGTGTTCTATCTCCTTATGGAGATGTATAGAAAGTGCCTATTTCCACTGTAATATTTTGCCTCTCTGCTCTACATAGACCAAAACAAGCCCATCTACTAAGCTCTAGTTCAGGTATTCCTTTCAAGATTTGACATAACGTGCATGGTATATAATAATGTTCAAGAGTGTATGTTTAACTATGTTTTGGGGCCTATGGCTTCCACACAACAGAAGTTGTCTGTCGTGAGAACCTATCCAACATCTCTAATTGGCTGATGGTTTCCTTTGCTTTATCATTTCTCAACATTCACCCATTTCTTTGTTGAAATTAACTCCACTAGGGTATCCAGACCCTAGTTTATTAATATTGTTTCTTTTATCATTCATGTGACCTAAGGATGCTTTTAATATATTAAAAAATAAAGCAATAGCATATTGATTCACAACTACTATGTATATATTAATGTTTACATGTATGTGGATTTGATAAAGTCTCATGCCATGAAGACCTGGTACTCACCTGGTGATTGCTGACGTATCTGATCCTGAGGGCTGTGACCTAATAAATGAATTGATCATTTTCTGATTCACAATTTTGTGTCATTAGTAAGGTAGTAAGGAAAACTTTTCAGAAATGGGGCCTGGCTTTACCAAGTTGTTAATTCACTACATCCTGGCCACCAAAGATGAGCATCTCTCTATACACTACTGTCATCATGGTGTTCTGTCTATCCTCCAATAAAAGCTATCAACCTAGGAGACCTTGGGTGGAAAATATTGAGACCATGCATCAAAAACCTCATTTGAATTACTTCCCTTGGGTATTTGTCACAGTGATGAGAAGCTAGCTAACACACACACACACACACACACACACACACACACACACACACACACGACAAGCCATCCTCTACAATTTGATGAGCAAACCTCCAGCAGTCTGCAGACAGAGCATTCACACTAAGCACAGAGAGTCTTGGCGTGAGCTCTTCCTGAAAGGAAAAGGTGAAATCAGTGCCCTCCTCCCCCAAGGTAACCTCTGCCCACATTTGCTGAACATCTCTAACTCTATCTCGAGCCATTTAGACCAACTTAGAATTGACTCTTGGTATGAACAAAAGCCTACAGAAACCCTGCAATTCTAGAACAGTGGTACAGTACTGATGTCAGTTCAGGAGGCAGTCATAGTAGCACAGACTTAGGACCAGAAGATCTTACATGGCCAGGCCAGGTCTCCTCCATGTAAGATATTGGGACTGAGGGGAGTGAGATAAATCACGGTGCAGGTGGGAATCACAGTGAAGGACAGGAGTTCAGAGAGTACCATTCAGAACAAGAGAGATCCAGTGTCTTCAGCACATAATAGGTAGGTCGCCCCTAAGTGATTCCAGTGATTCCGGCCAGTCCACATCCTCTGCAGTGCCTCCAGAGCTTCATTTTCCCTCCTGAGAAATCTGCATGTGGTGCTTGTGAAGGAAGTGTGTGCTATGGGAGAGACTGCCCAGCCAATTCTAGCAGGCACATTTGAAGTGAATAAACCCAATCCCAAAACATTGTGGCAGGCATTAAAACCAGATTAGTTAGTCTGCCCGAGAGAGATGGCGATTTTCTTTCAAAACCAGTACTGCTCCTTTCTCAGCCAGCTGGAGGGCTGCATGATCCATGCTGACAGATAGTGCTCATCATACCATGCCAAATTATTAAACAGTGTTTAACATTTTAGAAGCATGCTTGGAGTTTCTGTCCCATGCTAAGCCTCCCAAGCCCATGTTCATATTAGAATACCAATTCTTGGCCTTCCCTATCCCCCAGGTATACCTTCATGGCCTTTCCCATCCCTCTGCCTCCCGAGAGCAACTCTCCCAGGAGATGCTTATTTTCCTTTAAGAATCATTTCCTAATGTGTCTGTCCTGAAGCCTCTACAGAGCAGACGATTTGAACACTGATATGCTGATTCAGCGTTTTGCTAGCAGTGTGATCTTTGAGCCATAGTTTCAGCCCTCATTCATTCGTTCATTCATTTAATCAACAGGTGTTTACTGAATATAATGCATGTGCTTGGCTGCATTTCATTAGATTCCTAGTCTCTCAGAATTAGCCAGGCAGGAGAATCAGACATTAAGTACATTATCAAATAACCAATCATCTGAATTAGTCTTGATAAGGAGATACAGAGAAGTACATAATACTGGGAACATGCTACGGGACTCATGACTTAGGCTGGCCTTCTAGGTAGGGCATCTCTCTGATGACCCAGCCAGGTACAAACTGCATACATACCCAATTATGCAAAATAATACGATAATAGATGATTCTTTCCAAAGTCCACTTGGAAACACAGTGTTACCTTATTATGTGTGCACCTCAAACCAGACCAGATGGCCTCCCTACTTTCATACCCAGAGATAAACAGAGTTTGACTGAGTAGAATCTTTGTTTGATGTCATTAAGGGGAGAAGAAACTCACTTTGTTGTTCACAGTAGGGCATGCATGCAATTCAATGCAGGTGGGGGTTCCTAAATTGTTAACACTTTGCATTGCTTGGCGAGGGATGTGCACACATAGTGTCTGCAGGCTAGGGTCCTAGCTGCCCAGTACAGAAGAAGGATAAGTGCTAGGTCAAAGTGAGTGGACTCCCAGGTTGCTAAGTTATCCCCTATGCTCAGCCTGCCTCAAGGCAAGGCACAACCAAGGTGCGTAAGTCTGGCAGGACTGAGATCATGCTGGAGCATTGTCTCAGGGACTTCTGATGTTAGAGAGGACAGGAAGGAGTCTGAATATTAGTGTCTGAATATCAAAAGGAACCAGGTGTCCCAGGGGGACAGGAAGAGCCATGGACTTACATGGTCTTACACATGTAAGTGTAAGCACATGATATCATGGAAGGCTGATGCTGCTGAAACAAGGCACATGTCCTGTCCAGGACATGCGCTGGGAGATTCATCAGAACTTGAATATATTAGGGTCCCTCTGTGATCAGGGAAATTGTTTCGGGGTTTAGTTTACAGCTAAAAGAACCATATACACACATCCCAAAGCCTACCAGACCAATGATGAAGTTTTTCCTTAGCCCTTTCTGGCAAGTATACCATAGGTCCTGATGTCCACACAATCGTGTCTGGCTTTGTCACTGGGCTCTGCCCTATTTCCCCTGGTACCACTCATTCATACAAAGGCAAAAGACATGAGTTTGCCGGACTGACACTTATCATGGCCACTAATAATGCCTGGTCATCTTGCTGGGTTCTTGTCTGAGCTGTCCTCCTTCTGTCCAGGGCAGATGTGCTCCAGCGGTTCCAGTCTTCTTCCTCCCTTTGCTTCCCTGCTTTAGGAGCTCAGGATTGAGCATCCATTTCCTCTGTGGGAACAGGGACGATCTTCTATCTATTTCCCCTACCCTCTGTCTGACTCCATCCCTTTAAAACTCATTAATCTGTGGGAGATGCACGTAGGAACCATGTACCTCTCTGAGGCCACCAGCTAGCAGAGCAGCTGGCCCATGCCCTTCCTGCAAGCACCAACCCCCAAGCCTATCTCCCTTCTCCCTGCCTTTCTTTGTTCCCTTGCCCTACATTCTGGCTGTGTTGCTTCCCTTTTCTGAAACGTTTCCCAAATTTCAGGCAGATGATTCCTGCTGGTCCCTCAGCCCTCATGCTGGGTTCCTCTATGAGGCCACTTAAAGTGTCTGCAGATACACTAAGAATGCCATCCTAGCTGCTGAGGTTTCCTCTGATCTCCATTAAGCGCTTCATGTTCTGACTTGTGACATCTGCTAGTGGGTCCCTCTTTTCTCCTCTTCTTCCTCCTGTTTGTCCTCCTCCTCCTTCCTCCACCCCTCAGACCTATGCTAGGACCAACTGGCTATGCCTTTCCTAGCAGAACTTGTGGAATAGATATGAGACGATGTAAGAAAAGTGGTTTTAAAAAAAGGCTGGCTGATCCACAGCTAGCACCAAATAAAATTAGCTCTTATTATTCACTCTTTTATTTTTTTTTTTTTGTATTCTTTTTTTCAGAGCTGGGGACCGAACCCAGGGCCTTGCGCTTGCTAGGCAAGTGCTCTACCACTGAGCTAAATCCCCAACCCCCACTCTTTTATTATTTATAGGGATATTCTTAAAACTTTAACTCATTTATTTCAATGAGTTCAATGAATATTAATTATGTGCCTACTATAAACCCATGCTGGACTCAAGAATAAACAAAATCAGATATTGATTATACCCTCTAGAAGCATCCCACGCCAAAGGAATAGCTTATAAAGAGGTCCTGTGAGGGACTGGAAGCACAGCATGACCAGCCAGAGATGAGAGCAAGGCTAGTGTTGCCAAAGCAGAGGGAGGAACTAGGCAAACAGGCATGGCCAGGAACCAGTGGAGTCTTTGTTTTAAAATAGTAAGCAGAATTTGGAGAGATAGTTCGGTGGGTAAAAACAAAGCACATGTCATGTAGTCATGAGGACCTGCTTTTGAGCCCCAGAAACCATGTAAGCCCATGGGAGAAAATACACCTGTGGCCCTAGCCATTTTAAGATGAAATGGGAGACCGAGACAGGACAGTAGCCTAAAACTTGTAAGCCAGATAAGCTGGTGTACACAGTGGGGAACAAGAGATTCCAAGTCACAAGACATGCAAGGCAAGATGTGACTGATACCTGAGAGTGTCCTCCACATGCATGCCATGGCATGTGTGTGACTGCATGTGCCCCTCCTCCAATCCACCAGAAAACTGTAAAATAAATTAAAGTAGTAAGGAGCTGTTGAACCCAGGCTAATATAACCAAATTTGCCCAGCCTCGAATTGGAAACATTAAGACTACCAAGCCAACATTCTTTGCATGACTATGTGATAGAAGAATGTGTAAATTAATAGCAACAAAGACTGCAGGTAAAATGACCAATACTTACAACATTCAAGGCACTGTTCTAAAGGTTCCATGTGTGAAAAATCCATGAATACTTCTTGTAACCCTATGGGATTTGCTGGATCTTAGTGACTTTAATCCTGCTGAGGAGGTCAGTAAGGGGCAGGGAATTGACTCAACCCAGCAAGAGCTCGCTCATGAGTGTAGCCAAGATCCCACTGCTGCCCTGTGTCCAGGACCCAGGAGCCAACATTGGGAAGCAGCCAGGAGGAGCACAGTGCCCTGTCTTGAGTTGTGTCTCCAGTTATGAAGTCTGCTCCACTGTGTGTGTTCTCAGAGTTGTTAATTCTCCTTAGAGTCACCCAATTAGAGATAATCCAATCACACCCGGTTCTGCAGCCCTAGGTTCATCCTGACTCCCAGCACTTTCTGCTTTTCCCCGGAAGTATATAGATGGATGTCTTCTCCAAATGCCTGGAAGCCATACAGACATTGATTTTTTTTTTTTTTTTTTGATGAGAGAGCCAGGAGTTTCATTAGGATGTAAAGCTGGAGTCTCCTCTTGGTAGCTATTTGCCCTATGCTTTTTGCTAACAAATAATTGGTTTCGGATCACCAGGTGGACATTGCTTTGCAAAGCAGATCCCTGCTATCCAGTATAAATACTTCCCTGTGGCTTTCCTCATGACACTGGCTTGAGCAGCAGCCACTTATCAAATTCACTTGCCAGCCTTAACCTTTGACCCCTCTGCATCACTGTGAAATGTGTGAAGTTGAACCTTTTCTTCTCTTGATTTTTCTTTCAGTAGTGTTCTCCCCCTCGGGGGGGGGGGGGGAATGGAGCAAACTATGTTGGCAGCCTGGCAATCACCTTCTGTTTATAACTTTCTGTGGAGTTCGAACTGTGAGCTCCTTTGAAGCAATCATTCTACACCAGGAGGATGCAAGAACAATTTAAGCCCTTTTAAAAATAATAAAAAAATATGCAGGCTGGCCACCTCAGGGTCTCTTTCCATCTTGTTGTGAACATTATCGGGAGGTGGGAGAAGCCAGTGTGCTGTAATCAGTTGGTGAAGCGAACTCTTAAAAGCATGATGGCATGGTAATTAATTGGAGCCAAAGAAAAAACTGGGGGTTGAGGAGAAACATGGTTTGGTTTGCCTTGCTTTTAGAGCCTGGCAGGGACTACACAGGAAAAAGAGGCATGGTGATTTGCATTTGTCTTGACAATCAAGAGCAAAACCTTTTATGAGTTGACATTTTCAGCAAAGGAATTATTGGTTAACTGGATTCTAAAGGTCTCCACCCTAATCCTGGGCAATTTCTAGTTTGTGTTAGTGGGGTATTTCTTAGTTTTTTTTTTAACATAAAGAAGATACCTTAAAGAAGCCATGAAAGGGTTCTTGGGAAGGAAAAGAGTAGACAAACACATTCAGTGAATCAAATCCTGGGCCTTTGTGGTTCTAGGTGGTACGTTTCTCAGAACAGATGTATCAGATGCCGAGAACTTGAACCCCAGCAGAAGAGCCAAGGAACAAGGGCAGCAGACTTCAGAATGCTTCCTCACACTGCTGTACATACTAGACACGGTGTTGCTTGATCTCCTGAGGTGACCCTGCAAGTAGGGTGTAGTGGTGAGGGGTGCTAGTTCCTTCTACAAATAAGGAAGCTGAGGCTCAGAAATACTGGGAAGGCCTGGATGACATGGCAAGGGGTGGTGGATAATAGGGTTTTGGTTTTTGTTCTGCTGCGGTTTGGATTGATGGCTTCAGAGACAGGATCTTGGAATGTAACCCACGTGAATCTAGAACTCAATATCCTCCTGCCTCCATCTCCCAAGTGCTGGGATGGTAAACTTCCACCACCACAGATGTTGGGGTACTAGACTTTCTAACCCTAAAGTCTTCATCTTTCTACTCCCCAAACAGCTCAGAGCCCAAGAGGTCAAGAGATGAAGATTCCTTTCCTTCTCAGGTAGGAGCCTCCTAAAAGTGTCCCCAGATGAGATGTCAGGTCAAAAGAGCAAGAAGTGTCCTTTGGAATTATATGACAAATTACAACTGAGAGGCTGAGAGCAAAGGAGAGGTATGGACACCTGAGGAGGTGGCTATGTGGTCAGTGCTTTGAGGAAGCAAAATGGGTTATAAAGTTGTAGCAAAGGGGAGAGTCATGATTGCAGGAGTCACACACTGGGAGACTGACAGTGCAGTTTTTACAGCTTTCAAGTGCACCTGTCCCGTGCATTCGGAAGCTATTTCAACACTCACAATGTGAAGTGTGTCACTGGTTAAAAAGTCTAGACAATATAATGGCTTTGCAACACACAGCACAGAGTGCTGATCTCCAAATCACAGGTGGACACTGGCAACTCTCCCTGCCATTGGTCACCTTGCCTTTCAAACGGTGACCTCTTTCAGTCTGAGAATATCGAGGGCACATCGATGTAGAATGGATGGCAAGGGGTCGCCCCTTACCCTTTTGCCCATTCCAATCCCAATTGTCAGGTGGCCACCGCCGGGCCAAGTGAATAGAGCGCTGAGTGCAGCCAGGTTTAAGGTGAGTTTAAAGAGTGCTTTGAGCTGCCGGGACAATAAATGCTGCCACTCAAAAGGCACGCACCATCAGGGAACAGGCTCTGGGCATTTTCCCACACCACCTCACAGAACCATTGCAACAATCCCATGAGGCATTGTGTTCTTCATCTTCCATTTGAGAAAAGAACTCAAAGCTGACAAAGCCAAGCTCCTAAGAGAGTGTGTAGAAGTGAAATTTCTGGAGTTTAATTCAAAACTGCACACTCGTCAGCATCCATGAGATCCCCCCACCACACACACACACACACACACACACACACACACACACACCCAACCTCCTCACCTGCTGTTCCCTCTTCAGGATGTAATTGCTCCTGGAATCGTAGTTCGAATTCAAGGCCACTCACTGGCATGGAGAAGCTGCCAGGTTATCCTCGGAATCCAGGCATCGTGTTTATTACTAAGCCTTCTGTCATCTGACCCACCCTTCTAAGTCTGAAAGAGAGCAGCTTATTGTGTAGCTCTTACCATGAGGTCCCTCCCCAGACATACAAGACTGT
Organism: Rattus norvegicus; assembly: GCF_021556685.1. NCBI lineage: Eukaryota > Metazoa > Chordata > Mammalia > Rodentia > Muridae > Rattus > Rattus norvegicus. Next base: position 106,049,211 of record NC_141541.1, on the reverse strand, counting down.
GAAGGCAGAAGCAGGGATAGCCTGCAGCATCACCCAGTTAGTGTTTTTATTTTTCCTTAAATAATTCAATCTGAAATTATAAATACCAAAACCTCAGCCTTTTGTCTACCCTTTGACTGAAACCAGGATCTCACAGAACTCACTGAGTCTTGGCCGACATGACGCTCTTCCACTGGTCATAGTTCCCACAACTCTCTGTTCTTATAGCAGGTCTATTTGCTGGCACTGTGCCTGCTTAGCCCCAGGGCATTATGAATGTCCTCCTGCCACTCTTTGGAATGAATGAAGCACAGCACAATATCTGTGAGAGAGCCCATGGTGGAACTCAACTTCTGTGACCACAGTTCGATGAGAGGCAGACCACATACTAGCCTATGCCAAGGAAATTAGAGTGGCCCAAAGGATATAAACACTACAGGGCAGGGCCAAGATGCATAGAACAAATAAGTGAGTCACTGCTGAGGAGAGAAGAGTTGGAAATCAGGGAAAGCAGTCTTCATGAGCCACCTTGGAACCTCCTTACAATCACACAGATTTCATGAGGAGCTCGGCAGCCATCTGTGACCTGAGTGAATGAAAGAAAGCACCTACAGAATCCTGGGAAGTCTTCATGCCGGAGTCTGGAAGTCCAGCTCCCTACAGCACCTGTGCTCTCCCAGTCAGTCATGAAGCCTGTAATTGAGCAAGGTGAATGCCAAGAGGGTTTGCTTCAGAGAAATCACATCTGGCCTAATTAATGACTCCCGAGCAATCAACCAGGCTCCTCTGATTTAAAGCCCCACAGACCAATCCTTGTTAATTGAATTTGATTGTATTTGCTATTTTAATTAGTAGACAAATTATGAAAATGTTTATTTGTTCGTGTAGGTGCTATTATCCTCTCAGCAATGTGGCTCCTTTTGTCTTCTGCATGTGTCAAATGCAAGCTCTTCCATTGTTCTCTGGCTCTGGCCTTTCCCTTATGAAACGGATTTCTGATTACTAAAGGCAGATTAGAAGGTTCAAAGGTCCTGGGGTGGATCCACTAAGTGGTCATTTCCTGAAAATGGGAATCTTTGTAGCAAATTCCCTTCCACAGGGGCTTCCAGATACTACTTTTGAATAAATATACCAAGCTAGGGCTGGTATATTTCAGCAGTTACATCGCAGCTGTTATGAGCAGTTTCAAGACAGAATTTCAAGGTGGATGCCTTCACCTGGCTCTGATTCTGAAGGAAGCTGAAGATTTTATACATATGCTATTGCTTTGTTCAATAGATTGCATACTTACTGAGTGCCAACTTGCCCTGGCTGTGCTCCCTGCTGGGGTGCAGAATATAGGGATAAAGGAAAGCCACCTTTGTTCTTCACACCCAGCAGGCAGACAGGTGAGTGAACATATGATTGCATTTTTGGTGTGAACAGTGGCCTAAAGGAAGCAAATCCTACACATGAAGTCAAAGCAGGGAAAGGAGATCATCAAATCCTAGAGAAAACCTGAGGTGTCGGTTCTATCAACAGTAGCTACTTGAACTTGAGTGAGCCTCAGTGTAGAACCGAATTCAAGTCCAAATCCAGTAGTATATGCCAGAGGCCTACCATGGTGCAAACACAGATAAGCTCTTGCTTAACAACTCCTTACTCCTTTGAAAATTCTTATTTTCCACAAAGCCCATTCTTTGGGCCCCACTGTCTTCCTTGTTTGCTCTCTCTTGGGGTCCCTGTCACCACACTGCCTCTCAATTGCTTGTCATTTTAATCGTGTGCTCATTTTGCTGGGATGTATCTCAGATCTTTCCGAACTGTAGAGGGATGCAAACAAGTAGTCCACAAACACCTAAGTGAGGGGTGACTACTGGAGGGGGAGGGGTGCCACACATTTCCCAGGAGTGGCACGGATGTGTGATCAGATGCTGTAATTGCCTTGGAGATGGATGATAGTCTAATCTGTCATTGTGTCTGTGGAGTTAATATTTCATTTCACTCAGCGGAGGCGTTGCTAAATCGTTATCCCACTCAGCTTTTAAAGAGACACCTCATATCCCTGTCATCATACTCCAAGTTTTAAACTCCCTGTGATTACGAAACACCTGCCACTGAATAATGCCGGGGAGACAGTCAGGTGGGGATACTGGTAGGGAAATCGTCTCACTGTGAAGACGTTCAGGAATTCAAGAGTAAATTCTTCCTGTTAGGCAGACTCCCGATGCAGTGAACTATTAGCAGTGTTGTTCTCCTTTTGAATGTTTCAGTGATTTCCCTAATTGTTGCACCTCTTTATAAACAAGAGTCCCTAGTAATAAAACTGGGCCTCAAAACAAACAAATGTACAAGCAATAAAAACGTCTATGAACTCTGTAAAAGAAGTGCCAAGTGTACTGGATTACACAAGTATCAGTGGCCTTCTCTTCTTGCACAGTTTATTGAAAGTATGTGTCATTCAGCAGGAGAAGGCAGGGAATGAGAGGGGGATAAAGGAGGTGAGAAAGACTAAAACTCATTATATACATGTATAAACCGGTTAGAGAATAAAAAAGAAATTAATGCCCCCAAAGGATCCACTGGTGGCAACATATTCAGGCTATCTTCTGGGAGGACCCTTTTGGTAAGTCACCTCAAGTGGCTGCAAGCCTCAGTTTCGTAATGTCACCTTAGGTACAAAGACAAAGATGTCAGAATAGCATTGGAAGCCATAGATTTGGGCTCACAACTAAGGTCTGCCTCCTTCCAAATGATCCATCCGACAAAATGCGTGCCAGCCTGGTGGTCTCTGGTTACTAATTCCTGAATTAGGCCTGCCAGTGACCAGCAGCCTCGCTGGCCTCGGTGCTTTTTTTTAAAGATTAATTTATTAATTATTTATAAATACACTGTAGCCATCTTCAGACACACCAGAAGAGGGCATCAGATCTCATTATAGATGGTTGTGAGCCACCATGTGGTTGCTGGAATTTGAACTCAGGACCTCTGGAAGAGCAGTCAGTCCTCAGTCCTCTTAACCACTGAGCCATCTCTCCAGTCCTCCCTTGGTGCTTTTCATATGCAAAACAGAAAAATATGTCTGCCTGGACTTGCTCAAGACCAATGGAACCCAAATAGGTAACATGTGCACAACAAATCTTGGAAACTCCTCTCCTTCTTTAAATCCTATAAAGCTTGCTGTTGTTCTCACCAACTCAAGTTTTATGGTTAAAGAAAGGAGCCAGTGTTGGGAATGGTATTAGAAATCCAACTGCTGGGGTTGGGGATTTAGCTCAGTGGTAGAGCGCTTGCCTAGCAACCGCAAGGCCCTGGGTTCGGTCCCCAGCTCCGAAAAAAAAAAAAAAAAAAGAAAAAAAAAAAAAGAAATCCAACTGCTGGGGTTGGGGATTTAGCTCAGTGGTAGAGCGCTTACCTAGGAAGCGCAAGGCCCTGGGTTCGGTCCCCAGCTCCGAAAAAAAGAACCAAAAAAAAAAAAAAAAAAAAAAAAGAAATCCAACTGCTCCCTCCTTTATAATTAACAAAGGCTTTCCGGCTGCGTGGGAAAAATGCATAGTGCCTACTACCTCCGAAACTTGAAATGGAAACTTTAAGAGACCACATCTATTTTTCCACGATAAGATCTTGAATTAACTGCTTACTACATGAAAGTCAGGACCTCCTGTGCTGATGTGCAAGCCGTGTGGTTATCAATCAGGCTGTTCAGAGGTGAGCAGCTCATTCGCTGTGACCCTAGTGAACCATATAGAACTGCATGCTGGAGAAACTAAGACTCTTCCTGTCTTCAGTGAGAGCAGGGAGGTGCAGAGCATTCACTGACCTGCCCCAAAGTAAACAGCACGGAAGTGAGAGAGCCCTGCATCCTGACTCGGGATGCTCTGATCTACCTGTGATAAGTCAACTCAAAGGCATTCCCAGGATGACTACAGGCAATCGCATGATCCAGCCAGTAGCCACGGGGCCATGCAACCTAGTGAAGGGGGAAAGGGAAGCATGAGAGATGGAAAAGGGTTTTAGGGCTGTGAGGAGACACATGGCAAGATCAAGCTCAGTGATGGCAGCAGATGTTCAGGAACCTGGGTGTTCAAAAGGAAGTGGTATTGGGGGCTACTTCATGCAGAAGTTAGCATGTGGTGCCTGGCAGAACAGTGCTGGAAGAACCCGAATGGGATGTTTATTCCTGAGAGATCATCAGAAGCCTTTCAGGCCCTATGATCAAACCTAATTATTAGTTATCAATTCTGAAAACAATGATACTGTAGGTACATTATTAAATAGAATGGCAGAAGTGAATATCTCCATGTGCTAGCATTTCCAGGTACAGGAAGTGATCCAGAGACCTGAAGGTGGTTTTTACAGCCATGTCCACTGGGGAACTGTAGGTGAATTATTTAATAAGTATACACATTGTGCCTACTCTGCACATAGGCTTACATGTACCACTCAGGAGGGAACTGAATAAAAAGTGAAAGATACAAAATTAATTTTTAAGCGCAATCCACCCTGCAAAGTAATCTATTTTCTAAGTTGGCAGAGGACAGGTTTACCTTGATATAGCTTTCTTTCCTCTCATGAAGGTAAACTGTGAGATTTCTAAGTATTATTCTAAGATCCTATATATTAGAGCAATGAAGGGTTTGCACTTTGGGTTAAATTATTCTTGGGTTTTATAGTGTTTACTAACGTTATTATGTTGGATGAGTTCATTTGTATTCAAACCTGCTTCTTCATCAGTAAAATAAGGATGATAATAGTCTTAGATGAATTAGGATTTTTACAAGTCTAAAAGTACTTCCAATTTACTCTGAATTAAGAATTACTACCGCAAAGTGCCTGGAGGCTGGCAAGCAGCTCTGTGGTGGCATCCGAGGTCCTTATCTCTTTTCCCTGAGCTCTCTCACTCAAGACATGGGAGCCCCAGAGACAAAAAGGCAGGTCCTGTGAGATTACAAGGCAGCCACCAGTGCTACTTTAGCTTCTGTGCCTCTGATGTCACCTGGCATGTGTTTTTATCTTCAGTTTGTCTAAGTGGCAGTGGCCAGGGAATGCCAAACACTTGTCTGCTTCCCAAAGAGTCAGGCTGCTCCAGTGGGGTTAGAGGTGAGCTTGCTGCAGAACTGGGAAAGGAGAGGAAAATGGATGGCAGAGAGCCAGCAACAGTATCTACTATAAGTATCACAATAAAGTTTTGTTCAGGGAATAAAACCTTAAGATCTAGGAGGTTCAGAGCTCCTGCCTTAGTATGGTTATAGATCACTTTAATAATAAGCAAAGGTGCAAACCCTTCTAGGAGTTTCCATCTGTCTGTTTCAAATAATGATTGCCTTGCTCTTTTGAAGCTTGCCTTGGGCAAGCATTCTACTGATGCCTCGGAAAAGTGGCAACCCAGTCACCTCCGAGAAAAGACTTACACTACTAACCCTTCCCTGCTGCTTTGTGGCTTTTCTATTTATAGCAAGTGTAGTCCCGGCACTCTTTGAACATTGTGTTCTAGTGTCCTAAACAAATGTCCTTGTCCTACTGTGCGATGCATTCATGTCTGAAAGTGTCATTGTAGAGCTTGAAGTATGCTCGAGTCTGGCTGCGGGCACTGATGCGTGGCTCCTTCCTTCATCTCAGTGACTCTGACAGCTCTGGTGCTCAAGTGCCTTCTAGTAATCCTGCACATTGCACACCAGGACAAGACTCTGACAACTGCACCCAGAGGAACAGTGTTGTCAGGACAACTCTGTCTACCTGCAGATGCCTGGCTCTGGGCATCGGAGAAGTAAGGGTTTATCCCCAAATATAGTTATTATAGTTATAGTTGGAAGAGCCATCCGGGACACAGACATGACAGTCACAGCCAGTCGCCTTTACTTGAAAGGGGGAAAGTACTAGTGGTGGGGTTGATAAAGCACATGATAGAGTGACAAGTATATAATTGACTTGGTGACTACCAGTTACAGATGTCACATGCTCCAGGGCACACTTTGCCCCTGGTGGGCATTGAATACACAGCTTTCAGCTAGTGTCACCACTGAGAGCTGATGCCACTGAGCAGACCTCACTAGGTAATGCCTGTCTTCCTCTTCGTAATGAAAACAGTGTGTGTGTGTGTGTGTGTGTGTGTGTGTGTGTGTGTGTGTGTGTGTGTGATAGAGCATTTATGTAATCTCTTGGTTATTCAGAATTACAATCCAAATGCATTAATGGCCAGAGCCCTAAGTCATGTTAAATGAGGAATGAGCATTCTCAGGGATGATACAAGTACCAGCCATAAACAGCTTTGGGAATGGAAGGTGCAGTGGCAGAAGTGGGTAAAGCAGAAACAGGGAGATGGGATCCCTAAAAGCCTATGCTGCCGATGCTCCTGTTTGATGAAAAGTGAGCGGGTGTGACAGAAAACAGGACCTAAATAGTTTTATGGGGCACCAGGACATGACACTCAGCCCAATAATAGCATACAGAGGCTGTAGTAGGAGCATTAGTGAATACTCCATCTTTCAGAGGTATGGAACTGGTATCAGTGGGTTTGGCTACAAAAAAACAAATGTCAAGAGTATTTTTTAAGTGATCACTGGAGAGTTGCTAGGGGGAAAGGGTGGGTTCTCTTGGCATGCAGGTCCATGGCAGTGGAGCACAGCTTGTTACTGGAACTGGGTACAGTCCTAGAACATTCCTACCTCTATAGTAAGTCTAAGTTAATGTCTAAGTCTTTCTATCTGCCTCCTGTGTGACTCCTACCTGGCCACTCTGTGTCTTTCAGTCCCACATTTTTCTGTCCCTTCTTCTCTTGGCCAACCTTGTCCACTCCCTGCACGGTTTCCTCCCTCGCCTGCTTCTTATACCTTAGTAGTTAGTTCCTGCTCAGATCATTGCCTTCTTCTTCAGCCACCTTGAGAGAAATCAGTGAAGACCATGGAAGAGGGTTATAGGCACTACCTTCAAGCCAACTGTCTTAGCATTTACTGCTGTGAAGAGAAAACCATGGCCATGGCAACTCTTCTAAAGGAAAACATTCAGTTGACGCTGGCTTATAGTTTCAGAGTCCATTATCATCATGGTGGGAAGCTTGGTGGCATCCAGGCAGGCATCATGCTGGAGAGGTAGCTGAGAATTCTGCATCTGGATCTACAGGTGACAGAAAGAGACTATGAGCCACTGGACCTGGCTAGAGTTCCTAGTGACATACTTCCTCCAATAAAGCCACAACTCGTAATAGTCCCATTCACTATAAACGTATGGGGCCATTTTAATTCAAACAGCCACAACAACACTCTATGTATGCGTGCTGGGCATGTTATCAATGATGATTAGGACAGAGATGCAAGGAACTAAGGAGCAGAACACCACAGTGAGAACCAACAGTCCTCAGATACCCAGTGCAACAGAACCTGTCAAGGGTTAGGATTGTTCTCTATGGGAAGAATTTTGGCACATATTTTCCTCAAAATTCTGTTTTAATGACCAATATGGGTTGATGCTCAAAGTGTCCCCATTGTGCCTAGCTTCCCTGGATTCCAAGAGATGGAAGGCTGTAAGGCTCAGCCTTATTTAATTCAGGTATAGAATCTGGTCTACAGCAGAATGCTAGTGTCTTAGTTAGGGTTTTACTCCTGTGAGCAGACACCATGACCAAGGCAAGTCTTATTAAGGACAGCAAATATTTAGCTTACAGGTTCAGAGGTTCAGTCCATTATATCAAGGCAGGAACATGGCATCATCCAGGCAGGCATGGTGCAGGCAGAGCTGAGAGTTCTACATCTTCATCTGAAAGCTGCTAGTGGAAGACTGGCTTCCGGGCAGCTAACATGAAGGTCTTAATGCCCACACCTACTCCAACAGGGCCACACCTTCTAATGGTTCCATTCCCTGGGCTGAGAGTATACAAACCGAAACAGCTAGAGACAGGGAAAGTTACAAACAGCAGAGGCTACTGTGACTCAAGCTTCCAGAGGCTGGAAGTTCAAGTGGGAAGGTGTCTGTAGCTGGCACGTCATTCCTTCCTGTGATAATTCAGCAAATGACACCACACATCTGCAATAGCGACAGGGGGTAGGATCCCTGTGATAACCAACTCACTCTTCCAACAACGGTCTTGATCCATAGGAGAGCACCACCCTTGTCTCAGTCACCTCTGAAATGTCCCAGTTTTCCCTCATTAAGAGTAACTATGGCCGTTAACATTCGATATGGGTATGGAGGAAAATATTCCCCAAATTCTATATTCCTTCCTTCTCTTCCCTCTATGACTTCACCTCAATGTTCCCTAGAGGAGAAAGGAAACCCATAGGGCCAGGAGCATTCTGAGGGGAAAAGTGTTTGTTGAAACTTTGCTCCAGTTAGGGAGAAAGAGTCAGACCAAAATGTTGGGGAGGGGAAAGGAGTTTTCCTGGGAACTCACGAGTTGCTAGTATAGGTTAGACACTCTCACTCAGGGATAGACATAACCCAGAGGCAACTTTCAGATCTGAACACTGAGCTGAGAAGTCACTTTCCTGTCTACCATCTAGGGTTACTGAGCAAATATTTAACTATCTCCGTGGAAAGCTCCCCACAGAGGCCAGGGGATATAAACAGATATGTTGTGTCTGTCTAGAGGAGCTCAGGGTCCGGTGGAAAAGACAGACAAGAACAGAGCCAAATGTGACAGTTGCCAAATGAAGAATATCTCACGGGACTCTGATACAGAGGAAGAGCCTCAAACCAACCTAAGGGAAGTAGGATTCAGGGAAATTCCTGCGACAGATGGCCTTGAATTGTGTGCATGTTTCAGAAAGATTCCTTTGGTTATCATTTGTTGTTGAACCTTAAGAGTACATGAGCAAAACGATTTCCCTAAATGCAGGTTGTAAGACAGTGTGTGCACAGGGAAGCACTGTGTATCTCAGATGCACACATCCATCAGAATGCTGTCACTCCTGGAATCCCTGAGCACTGGTTGTAAAACCTCCATGGGATTTATGAGTTGCAAAATGTATCAATTGCAAAGGAATAAGGAGAAAAAAAATAAAGAATCCCCTGTCTGCAATCCCGCATCCCTGCCACACAAAATCCTGTTTCCCCAAGCAGAGGAGTCTCATCCCCAGAAAGTCAGGTACATTATCTGAATTAAAATGTAAGGGAGAAATAAAAACCATACCACATGCTGGGCTGATTTTCTCTAATGATGTGGTCCATGCCCCCTTTTGGGGGGGGGTGGGAAGTTATTACAGCCATAAATATTTGTAATTCTTTTCTTTATGTATTACATTTGTTAACAGCACCACAGGGTGGATGCTGCGCTTGAGAAAATAAGAACATTGACTACTGGGTAGTATAGAGAAAACTCCAGCATGGGAGGGGTCTATTACCTGAGCAGACTTTACCAGCAGTGGCTTTCTGGGTTCTGGCTGATACCGTTTCAGCACAGGTCGTATGCATGCTGTCAAGTCGCTGTGACTTCGTATGTACATCAGCTCTGTGTCTGGAGGATGCAGTTTCCTTGGAGTCATCCATCAGCTGTGGCTCTTCCAGTCTCCTCCCACTAGTTCAAACCAGAAAAACAAATCCCAGCACAAAGAAGGGGATTTAGGCACAAAGTTCCCCCCCCCCGCCCCAATAACAGAAAGCTATTTGCATTTGGTAGCTTCTGGGAGAGAAAATATCAGATTGTTCAAGAGAGTGGCATTGAGTATATCAACTACACCCCAAAGCAGGCTGAAAAATCAGGAACAGTTGGTCAACACAAAATAGAGTCCAGATTTTAAGGTTTCCTCCCACTTTGATTTGGGTTACTGTTGTTATTGTTGTTGTTGTTAGGCTCTCTCTCTCTCTCTCTCTCTCTCTCTCTCTCTCTCTCTCTCTCTCTCTCTCTCTCTCTCTGTGTGTGTGTGTGTGTGTGTGTGTGTGTGTGTGTGTGTGTGTGTGTGTGTGTTTAAGGTATAGAGTTCTTGGAGGACTTGAAGAAGAGAAAGACTATGATCATAATGCATTGTATAAAAATGTTTTCAAAAGATACTTACAGTAACCAATAACAAAAAAGTCCAAGGCATCTAGAAACAATAAGCAAAGAATGTTCTCTTGTTTAATATGAATTTTATGATAGGACACCTAAGGATGAGTCGAATTAATACCCCATTAGCATTTACCAAAGACCTATGTTTTTCTGGCTGGTTCCTGTTCTTAGACAAACCCTGTGCTTTTTCTTCCCAAAATGGTTGCCAGAGTTTCCAACTCACACCCTCCTTGTAAGATGCTCAGAGGCACTGCACAGAAGCAAACCTCTCCTGGTGTCAATCAAGAGCTCAGATAGTGTCCCTCAAAAACTGATGAGTAGATCTGTCACAGGTACCTGGATAAAGTGTCTGTCATAGTTCTTCGCGTGCAGTGGCTCCAAATCTTCCATACCAGCTTGGAAAGTATTATTGCACACATCAGATCTGCAGGAAAGCTTTGTTATGTATTAAAAATAGTAAGATGGAGCTCAATTCTCCAAGAGTCATCATGCTTATCAATATCCACACTTCAATACAAACATGACCCCAGTAGTGTAAGGTTCTTTTTTAAAAAAGAATTTAACCAGTTATTTGAAAAAGACACTAGAATAATCAATACCATAACCTCCTACATCTATAATAATGAAAATAATTTTACTTAGCATGTAGACATGTTATTACACACTGTTGAGTGGATAATATAATGATGCATACATCTCACAATGTTTCCACTCAGGGAAGCAAAGAGAAAGAGAAAGTTATATGCAGTAGAAGAACATGGCACCAGAAGTAGACAAACACAGTCAGTAAACTTTGTAGGATCACGGAAGTTTGATCAACTGTTTTCTCCTTTCTGTAATTTACATCCTTGCTCCCAGTACAGGAAGTAAAACCAAGTTTTGTAAAAATAATGGTGCTTAGCTTGACCACAGAGAATACCTAGTTGGCCTGGACATACATGTATATTTATGTATTTCTATTATTTCCAAATCAGTGTGAAGAGGTAGTCTAGACTGTGTGTGGACTGACTCCTCATCTCATGCATCTTAAGCAGATTTATTGAAGCAAGTGAGGGACGAGGTAGAGACCTATCTGCCCTGAGAACACATCATACCAACTATAAGTGGAGCTACAGTGGAGTAAGCCATAGAAATATAGGCTTAGGGACTTTTCTGAGATTGCAAACGTGTCAAAAAGGCTTATGACTGAGGAAACCACCACTAATACCTGGGATAAATTAAAAAGGATTGATGTATGTCGTTATTAGGGAAGATTTACTTTGGTTATGAAGAGCTTAAGGAATTGAGAATGGTCCCCAAACAAGAAACTTGTTGGGATGGGTCAGAAGTATAGAGTGGAGTTGTCAGAGGCCAGTGTGGTATATAAGTGGGAAAAAATTATCTCATTACAGGCTTGCTTAGCTAGCTTTCTCCATGCTCTGACCAAATACCCTAGAAGAAACAACTGAAAGGAGGAAAGTTTGATTTTGGCTCACGGGTGAAGAATGACTGTCATCATGAGAAAGGCGTAGCAGCAAGAACTCATGGTAGATAATCACACTGTATCTGCCCTCAAGAAGAGGGGGGTGGGATTATTAAACCTCAAAGCCCTCCCAAAAGTGACCCACTGCCCTAGTGAATCACCACATGGAGGCTACAAAACAAGACCACTGGCCTTGAGGGATGTCCCACTCACAACACTAGGTTACTCATGGGCAACCCCTTCTCCAAATATTCTATCCACATCAGAGATTCTCAGGAGCCAGAAATAAACCTCCTCTTTGCACTCCTCCCCTACCATGGAGTAGTAAAGTCCAGAAATGCCATCTCCAAGCAGTGTGACCAACACTGACTCTCAGACCTTATCCACCAAGCATCATATTCAAACAGACCTCACATTCCACATGCTGTACCTGCAATGCCACCTTTATTCTGAGTACTTCCTGGTTGCCTAAGGCTCTCCAAACACGACTTTTCTATGGCAGGATAAATTCTTTTGCTGTCTGCAGCATTTCATGAATTAGTAACTAATCACCTAAAAATGGCTTCTGTTGGGTGGACTTGGGGAGGAGGCTTGTCAAGATAGGAAGCTGAAAATCCATGTGTGCTGATCTAGAGCTTTCTAAGACAATCGCTCTGCTAATTATCACAGTCCTTCAAGGTTCTGTATTAACCTATGTGTCCATGACACCAAGGAAAAAATAACCATGACAGTACTAGAAATTTCCCGTTCATATTTTTTTGTTGCTCTAGCTCTTCCTGGACTCGAATTAGTTAAGGAATGTGGATATTGGCATTGTAAGACATAATGGATATGAAATGTAGGTCTATGGTGGATTCCTTCCAAAGACTCAAGAACTTGAGAAATAGGCTTCTCTAGGGAGGAAGGATCACTACAATTAATATATTAATATGTAATTAATATTAATATATTTATGTGTGTATATACTTGTATACAAATATGTGGAGGTCAGAAGACAACTTGAAAGAGTGGGTTCTCTCCCTCCACTATGTGGGTTCCAGGGATCAAAACTCAGCTAATCTTTCTTGCCTTCCCTGTAGGTGTCCTTACACATGAACTCCTCTTAACTTCCTAGGTCAAGATCCTTTCCCCTCAACTGTCCTCTTCATGAAGGAAGATTTGTCATGGCGCTAGCCTTGGTGCTGAATGCCAGGACATTCCAATGATGATGTGGGACCCAAGAGGAAAAATCTCAAAGCTGACTAGATTCTACAGCTTTCTTCCTGTTTCTATGCTTTCAGAGAAAGCTCTCCATGACCCGTGCAATTTGGTGTGACATTTTCTCAAACTGACCTCTATAACCATGCCTGCACTAGACATCTCTTTTAAAAGTTAAAGGTCAATTTCCTAGATGTGAAATATTTTATACCTGACCTTTTATCCATCATTGCTAGGATTAATAAAAAACCATTTGCCCTGAAGAATAACTTTTAAAAATGTGATTAAATCAGATTACCCATAGCACAGAAAAAGAAAACAACATTTAAAATGATCATGTATGTAGCTCTTGCAAACAGATTGGTATTGTTAAGGAAATGCTAGAAAGTGCAGAGAAGGACAATGAGGGTGAGCCAACCATACATTTACAGACTTGGGGAGGGGTTGTAGGGAGAGGGAGGATGAGCCATCGTTAATTCCTATGGAGAAAACAGAAAAACATTAATGTTAAAGCCAAGCTGGCTGTGTCCAATCAGTAGCTCATGCTCAGCTTCATACTATGGTAACATATCCATGTATGATTCTCCACATCTCTGCACTCACAGCCTTTCCTGCTGCCTGTAGCAGCATGCGGTTTAGGAAGCATCCTCATGCCTTCCAGGGACCACAAGCCTTCTTGTACCTAGATAGAATTCATGACCTACTAGACTCAATTTGAGAATGTAGGTCACCTGATGCCTTCTAGCTAGCCTTCCGTATGCTTTTCTTCAAACATCAAAAAGGGTGACTATGGAAGAACTCTGATTCACTACTTGGTATACTCTGGAGAATGTAAGCTTTGGAGCCAGACAAAGTGTGTTCAGATCCTGGCTCTACTAACAGCTGCGTGATCATGTGCAAACCACTTTATCCCCATAACCTCAGGTTCCTAATCTCTGAGGTGAGTACAGCAGGAAATCCTGCCCCCTAGTGCTTGGTGGTAACTAATTGCCAGGAGTACATGCACTCAACAGACTCGTTTCCTTTGCTGCTCATTCTTGGAGCACTGGGGTCTGAAGAATTTGGTGTAACTGTGTTTCACTTGTCCTTAGCCTCTAGCACACTGATTAATGAAGCTACACTTAAAACGTAACCATTATACTCATTAAAGGCTGAGCTCTCAGGAGAAAGACTTGGATTCCCATATTCCAGGCCAGTTGGTTGTCCTTTATTTAGCCCCATACTCTGAAGCCATCTCAGACTCAAGGGAATGAAAGGGTGCCTTAGCAGTTGCTATGGGAATCTCTTCTGACTTCCTTCAGTGACCTTGACCTTGCTCTTGATATAACTTTATCATCAGAAAGCAACAAGTTATATTCATAAGCCTGGACTAGTCCCATAGCAGATGAATATGCTCTGACTTCTGGAAAGTAAGTGAATACCTCTGACCTTGGATCCTACAGCTCTCAGGAAGGCATCCAACAGCAGCAGTCAGACCATTCCCTTTCAGCCATGTTCTACTTGTTTTTCAGACTCAGCCTCTGCACATGTTGCAGGAGCCTCTCTGTTCATAGGCCTTCTCCTTCAGTCCTCTTTCCACTGGGTTGTTAGGATTACTGGAAGTCTTTGGAGTCATGAACTCAAAAATTTTCTGTAGTTCTCATTCCTCCTTTTCTTTCATTCTGCTGAAGCTAGAAACCCTAGGAGAGCTAAATGTGAATGGGATGTAAAACATTTCCCTGAAGTATAATTCTTAACACTGTCTGTAGTTGGAGTCTTCCTGGAAACACAGGAGATAGAGCATTCTTATGAAAAGCATATTAACCAAAGGAGTAAGCCAGAATACTTGAGCCAATCTAGTGTTGAATCTGCCTCTCTTGATGAATGACCTTATGCTCATTATGTAACCTCTCATGTCTTCAGTTTCCTTACATACAAAATGCAGCTAAGAGAAGTCCTTTCTCTCAGGATCTCTGTGAGCATGCAGTGAGTCACAGTGTCAAAAATCTTCAAATAGTGCCTCACATGTAGAATGCACTCAATAAATTCATTGATACTCTGTTGAGTGTTTGCCAGGGAAGCTAATACAGAATTTTCAAGACCGCCAACTGAATCTAGACCTAAGTTCTAGCTGTAGATCTACCATTGATTTCATCCATGACTTCTGAGGGTCTTGGTTTCCACACAGGCATCATCAGTGGGTCCTTATGGCTTCCTCTTTGGTCCTTAATGAACATCATTATACTTTATGGAACCATGCTTGATTCTAGGATTTGGTGTCTGCCCTTGTTCAGAACATCCTCACAATATCTGCTTCTGGTTGCTCTAGGACAGTGGTTCGCAGCCTTCCTATTCTAGCAATGACCCTTTAATACCGTTATAGTGACTCCAAACATAAAATTATTTTCATTGATACTTTGTAAGTATCATTTTCTACTATTGCAAATCATAATGTAAATATCTGTGTTTTCTGATGGTCTTAGGTGACCTCTGTGAAAGGGTCATTTGGCCCCCAATAGGGTCGTTACTCACAGGTTGGGAACTGCTGCTCTAAGTATTTACAGAGCATTTCCCAGCCCTTAGTGACTGACAAAAGGAAATAAGGAAATTCAGCTCAACTTCAAAAAAACATGTTTCCTCTGATTTTGTATGAGCACTGTAGATCGCATTTATGGAATTGAGATTCACACTCTGATTGATGGACTCCTTTCGCTTCCTGTATTCGTGGATCAACCTCAGAAAAACAGCCACGGGAAGTCTGTGACTGGATGCCACTAAAATATGAATGTTCTTCATTTCTAATAGATGCTGAGGAATGCTGCTTATACAGCAATGGCTGCCATAAGACACTGGGTGAATAATTTAAGGTCACCAAAGAGCCAAAGCCAATCTAGAGTCTATCCCTACTTAGCCTGCTTAGGCATGAGTAACCATGAAAAGCCATGATGGCCCCTGAGCAGTAGCAGGATACAAAGCTAGTACCTGTTTAAGGATGAAGGCACCTTTCTCTGATCCAGTGATGCAGACTACTACAAGGAGGAATAGAGGACAGAGAAACACTTTCAGCTTCTGAAAAGATGGAGAAGCCCAGAGAAGCTTTTCCTCTTACTGAATTCTTCCCATAACAATGTTCCCAGTGCTGCCTATGGCTCACAGCTAAGCTAAGCTGGATGTTTTCAGTAGTCATGGAGACCACTGAGTGCACCTGATGGCAGGCTAGTGCTTTCAACAGCAGGTTCACTTCCATAAGTTCTCTCCCACCACACTTGTGTACCTCCACATGACCTTGGAAGGACTGTTCCTGCTGACCACTCTTAACTAACTCAGGATGGGAAAATACAAGTGGTTAACAATTGAGAGTCTAGTCTTTCAGAAGGACGTTTTCTATGTGCACTTTGTGTGTGCTTTTCCCAACCGTGCTTTACAGGATTAAACTGCAGCTTATCCACCAAAACAAGCAGCCAGTTCTGCATCGCTGGGTGGCTTTATCTTCTTTTTTCCTTGCTCTTCTCTCTGTCCTTTTCCTTCAAACAGCCCCCAAGTAAATCACCTGGACCAACTTCTCGTGTCTCTGTTTGCAGAACCACACCAAGTATGAAGACTTCTGCAGGGCAATACAGATTTGTAGGTTTGGGGTCAGAGACAAAAGCCATTAGGGCATAGAGTATCGCTCATTAATAGAGTATTTGTCTAGCATCAAAGGCCCCAATTTGCCATAATAAATCCATTTAATTTTTAAAAAAAAATGTAGCTCTCAAAATCCAGGATCTATACAAAGAATTTGGTTCTAGCTACCTGTCTTGCCTCCTGACCTCTGGTGTATCCTCTCAAAGTTGGGTATCTTTACACAGTTGTGCTGTTGGTCATTGTATAAAATATCTCCTCATCCTAACCCCCAGCTTTAACACCTGCCATTGACTCTGCTCCCCAGAAGACATCAAATATTGGGCTGCATCTATCAAAAGAAAGGCCCCTTTTCTTTGACACAAAAATCACTGACCATTCTCTCAGATGTGGGGCTTTAAGTTGACATCCACACAAAGGGGAGTCTTTTCCCAGTCTATACAGTGACATCATACAGAATGATCATGGTAATCAGTCATTTGGGCTCTGCCCTATGTCTAACTAGTTTCATGCCACAACCCTAACAGTGTAGCCACATTAACTGATGTTTCCACCATGCCCCATATGACATTTTACTTCTGTTTCTGCCTGTGGTTAATGACCCCCTCCTTCAGTCTCCTTCCAAAGATGGACCCTTGTTTTTATGCTTCACTTCTCACCCAAGTCAGTAAGCATCCAAGGTCAAATTTCAGTGTTTCTTCCCTCTAAGCCACTATAGTGCTCGTTGGAATTTACCAACCCGTTATTTTATTTGTCTGTTTATTCTTCAGGAGTATATTCAATGTTGTCTACTAATAGCTCTGAGTATGTAAAGATGAATCAATCCTATTTCTGCCCCAGTGAGGAAGCAAAATGAACAGAGAAGAAAAGACAGCACAGTGGCAAAGAGAAGTAGATAGAACTGTACAGGGCCTTGAAAGCAGACACAGGATCTTTCATCCAGAAGAAGCACTGGCAGATTATCACCTGAGATGTCTTAACACTGAGTGAAGTGGGTGAGTGGTATCTGTGGAACCATCAGCAGAAGGTGGAGTAGAAGGTGCAGAGATGAGGCAGAAACCAGGGATACTGTGCTGTGTGGTGCGGCTGCAGGAGAAACCAGTCAGTGCAAAGTCAAGAAGAAGGATGGGGTCAAAGGATGCAAATCCCTGTCTAGGAGGAAAAGCACATTAACAATCTGAAACCCAACCATGCATGGACCAGGAAGATGTGCTGTGTATACACTGAGGTTTCTACCTGATTCTATTTTGCAGATAGGAGAAATACCATGTTCAAAATCTTCATGGAAAGCCCATGTTTGTGCTTAGATGAAGAGTTATGTGTGGCAAGTGGACAAGAAATGTGGTCACGGATGCTGCAGAGTCAGTGAAGGAGTTCAGATGCCACCATTACCTTTGTTGACCCCCATGCCTTTCCCAGAATACAAGCTGGATTTTCTGATCTAAACAGCTCCCAGAGGAACTTAATTGCCTTTTATGGTGAGAAAAAAATCTATAGAGAGGTCACTTTGCCCTTCCTCCAGAGACAGGCACAGGCAGGCAGGAGAAAAACACTAGCTATACACAGGTGAAGGACATCCACTCTGCTTTCATTCCTGACTTTAGCTACACTTGAAAATTTAGGAAGTTCAGTTGAGCGCAAAGAGGTTGGGTTCTCACTTAACTTCGTTCAAGGTCAAGCCCATGTGCTCTTAGGGAGGTATCAAACTTCTCTAAAACTTTAATCTCCACCTCAACAGCAGTCATGGTCCTTTTCTTACTGGGTTGCTAACATGACTAAAGATACCCATACAGCCAGAAGCAACGTAGTGCAAGAAAGACCGATTCTGGGTGGGACACAGATGAAGCAGAAGGTGCTTGGCCACTCCTTTCACCTCCAATAGGAGTGAGTTCCTTCTCAGATCTCTCTGCCTTGTTTACTATAAGCACATAGACGTTACAGCTGGCTTGTCAGCATCATCAACCTGGCACATGCCCCTATAGACCAATCCATTTCCACCCTTAGGCTGTATTAAAACTATCATTTGCTGCTCATAAGACTTTTGGCAAGCCACTTCCTGTCTCTGGGCCTCGGTTTGTCAGTCTTTAAGATGGATGAATGAAACACATTATCGTGAGACTTCTTCCAGACTGGACATATAGATTCTATGCTTTTAAGTCTTCCACTGTCTAGAAAATGATGTTTAAATGTTTTAGCATACTATCAAGTTCCCATGAGAACACTTCTGCGAACTCAATGCCGTGGACTGTCTACAGTCTTACTCTCATCACCCTTCTGGTTCTTCTCACTTGCTCCCTGTCTCCTGCATTCATATCCTGGAGGAATATTGTGTAGCAATGTGGAACCCCTGCCACACAAGATGTATCATCCTCAGTCACCATCAGTCCCATGAAGCAATTGATAGTATAGCTTAGAAAGAAGACATACAATAATGCTTTAATGAGTTATTTTGAATTCTCATTATTATCACTATTGCATTGAAGATAAAATGAGCCCTGGTTTATAACCATAGTTATAGTGGGTGAGTTAATTAGGCTAGGCTGCAGACAATTGTTAGGGCTAAGACACTGGCCTAAGAAATATTTGGAGGTCCACATTCAGCCTACTGATGAGGCTGTCCTAATCTGATTGGAAGAAAGCCTGGAGAAATGAAAAAATACACATGATTTTTCTGTCTGGATGATACACCACTTCAATCAATGACATGCAGGCAGAGTCATGTGGAAAGAGCAGTACAAGATGGCAGAGGCAATCTTTCTGCATAACAGCTTATTCTCGGTCTTTAGTCATCTGCAAAGTGACAGTGCCCTCACACCTGGGATGCTGCCCCATCCTGAAATGCATTTCACATAAAAATTCAAAGGACAATAGTGCATGCCTGTAATCCCAGTACTTAGAAAGCAAAGGCATGGGGATCATGCGTTCAAGGTTACCTGGGCTATATAGTGAAATCTTGTCTCAAAACTAGTAATAGTAATTAAAAAATAGGTGTACATTAGGGGAAATATACCAATGTTTCTGAAAAGAGAGAAATATAATCATGAAGTCATTGCTTGTCATTTAATAGAAAAAGAATTTCTGGAATGAGTGGAGACAGTCACTTGCTCACACCACTAAGCAATGGCTCATTGCACAGATATGACTAGAAGAAGTTGAAATAGCTGTGAGGTACTAACATGCAAAAACAGGCTGGGTGGCTTCCTGGCTGAAAGTTCTGGTCTGTGTTCTTATATCTCAACTCTTATGGCAACTGTAATATTTATACAGTAAGCCTGTATCTTAGAGTTTCCATTGCTGTGAAAGAGACACCATGACCAAGGCAACTCCTTTAAGGGGCAATATTTAATTGGGGCTGGGTTACAGTTTCAAAAGTTCAGTCCATTATCATCATGGCAGAGAATCACAGCAGTGTCTAGGCAAATTCAGGCAGACATGATGCTAGAGAAGGAGCTCAGTGTTCTGTATCTTGATTAGAAGCCTGTCTCTTCTATCCTGGGTCAAGCCTGAGCAAAGGAGGAAACCTCCAAAGCCCACACCCACAGTGACACACTTCCTCGAAGGACACACCTCTTTACAGTGCCTCAACCTATGGGCCAAATGTATTCAAATCACCACTGCATGCAAACAAGTCTGTTTTGCATGAGGTCCCAGGCTAGCCTTTGTAGTGGGGAGGCACAAAGATAAGAAGAGGGCTTCTGTTCTGGAAGCCTTCAGTGCCACAGAGGGAGGCTCACTAACAAGAATTTTGGTGTGATTTACTAAGTGTCAGAATGAATGGGACACTAAGAAAATCATCCTAGAGGGATAACAACAACTTCACATGTGAAAAATGTAAATCCAGGATTCCCAGTCCCCACAACCTCCCAGCAGAACTACTCTTAGGAGACTTGAACAATGACAGAGCTATCCAGTAAGGAGAAAAGGGAGTGAGAAGGTCAGGTGGGCCTTGGAGTTTAGGCTGAGTGCTAACAGAAGTCAATGGGAAATCAATTAGTAAGCAAGCTTAAAATGCAAGCCAACCACCTGAGACCTAACTCTGGATGGTAAGCTTTGTGTAGTCAGAGCCTCGGGAATGTACCATTCACGGCTTTCTTTTTGGCAAGTGGATTTAAAGCCTGAATCTCTGGGGCAAGAGCCAAATCCAGGGCATAGTGAGTAGAGCCCCAGCTAAGGTGCCTTCTAAAAGAATGAATAGCTCCTGACCTCAGCCAGATGTTGAAGGTGGTCCTTCTGTTGAAGTAGTCCTGGGTGGGGCTTCAGAGATCAGAGCTCTTCCCTTGAGAAAATACCATAGTAGGCTCCCCCTTGTCTCGATGACTATCCAAGCATAGAGCAGGAAACCCACTTTGCCTCTGGCCACCTGTGAGCTCCCATTTGGGCTTGAGAAATGGAGTAAAGGGACAGAGCTGCCTACTGTTTAATGATTATGGGCTATTAGGATGGCAGAAGTTAGAGAGGGACAAGCTCTGGCTCAGTTCCTTTCTATGCTGTTACTACAGGCGCTGAGTAGGGGAGAAGGTTGCTGAGGAAAGACAGAGCCATGTGTGCCTGCTCAGAAGACATGGGTAACCTGAGAAACCACTCCCCTTTTGACTCTCAGGAAGTTACACACACACACACACACACACACACACACACACACACACACACACACACACAGCGCCCATTCCTGGGTCCTCCATTCCCAGATGAGATGCTGTATGGAAGCCTCATCTGTAATGGACAGAGATAGTTAAAGGCGGAGGGCACCAATCCAGAGCCTCAGATGCCACATTGCTCGTCCATTTGCCTTTACCTTTGAAAAGAAGGAAGGAGGAAATTACTTCAGACGGTCTTTTCAGATGGCTGCCGTTCTCACAGTATTGATTTAAATTCAGTCACACACCTATAATTTGGAAACCAGAAGCTTAAGAAATTCAATGTTTCCAAGAAAAGGGGACAGGGATGAACTGGCAGAAAACGGAACAGGACTGTGTCTGTGTGGTTGAGGAGAGGGTGGGCGTCTGCCACAGAGTTCTTTGAACTCTACAACTGTTGGAAATTCTCTCATCATAGAGCCAGGGTTCCAAACTGGCTTAAACTAGACCCCGGGAAACTGTCATTTAATCTTTGACAATGTGTTGACCGGGGTTATGAAATTGAGGAACTAAATTGAAAGAGCTGATGTCTGTTTTGTTGATGATTGCTAACTCTCTTGTCAATTGCTGATTCTTTTGGACTAAATACTGGTAAATCCAGTTATTCATGGGTGAACTGAAAATGGTGGATCATGGTCGCCACTGAATAACATAGTTGAGCAATGTTGGACACCATGAAACACTTGAGGCTTATTGTACACGATGTCTTTAATAGTCTCAAAGAGTTTATGTTTATCTGTTCATTAACTGGAAGTGGAGACAAAGGTCACCAAGCAGGGATGTGATAGCAGCAGGATTTGAACTGAGGTAGAATGAATCAATTGTTCTATATTGTTGAAGCCCAAGTAGGGAGTATTGAGAGAGAGGTCTGAGGAATTGTGAGAAGTCCTGAGAACCATCTGAGGGGCTTAGAACTCACTGTTTCTAGTTTTCCATTTCAGCTGGTACCTGGCCTCTAGTGCCCACCGCCTGAGGTGTGGCATGGCAGGTTTTCCCTCTGCTAAGCACAAAGATCCCACAGGCATGTCTGCCATGGCCCCCCTCCCCCACTAATGGGAGTGGGGCTTGGAAATGACTCTCTGCCAAGCACACAGCAGCATAACTTCCACCAACCTGTCAAGACAGCACAGATTTGCCAAGGCTGTATTGTATTAAAGCTGAAACCCTAGAGGGGCGTGCTTCTGTCTTTTTTTTTTTCATAGAACGATTTGCTCCTGCTCTGTATGTGAATTGTACTGCAGAGAAATGACCACTGAAGGCTTTGACTTTTCTGTACTTGGTAGGCAGCAAGCTCTGGGCCCAGAGACATCCTGAGCCACTTAGCACAGTAGGCATGAACACAGGAAGGGAGGGGCTGTTCCCCTATTCCCTTTCTCCTTGAAGAATGAAAGGTCAGGGGGAAAGTGTGCAGTCTCCTCCTTCCGTGAGTAACACTATTTATTGCTGGTCCAGGAGAACCTCTGTCCCTGCTGGGGTACAGCAGGCCATGCCCTGGACACAGATTTCAGGACATTTGCAAGTCAGAAATTGGAAATTCCAGGCTTTTACATAACCCAGGAGCTGGTAGGCTACTGTAGATCATTTCATACTGTCTTTTCCCAGGGTTGCTGAGACAAAAACATAAAATAAAATAAAACCTAAGTGACTTAGATAAGAGACATGTATTATTGTCTTGCTGTTCTGGAATCTGGAAGTCCAACATCATGTTCATCAGAGCTGGCTCCTTCTGAGGACCAAGAGGAAAGGGTCTAGGAGCTTACATGGTTTCCTTAGGTATAGATGCTTTTTCTCCTGTGTTTTTAACGGTGTCTTCTCTTTGAACATGGCTTTGGGTTTTTGTTGTTATTGTTCTTGCTTAGTTGGCTGGTTGGATTTTGTGAGACTGAGAAGCATGTAACCCAGGTTACCTCAGATTTGTTATAAAGTAAAAGATGATCATGAATTTCTGGTCCTCCTGCTTCTACTACACAGATGCTAGCATTACGGTCCTGTGTCACCATGCCCAGTTGGACAAATCTTTCTTTGTGTTCAAATTTACCCATTTCATAATGACATCCATTATTCTGGATTAGAGGTGCTCAACTCTGTTGGAGGAACTGCAAATATGTATATCCAAGCACAGTCACACTTACAGTACTAAGGGATTAGGGTTCGATGCAGGTGACAGAATTCACCCCATCGGACAGTAAGATTCAGCATCTTCCCAACTGGGTTTCTATGAGAGAAGGGAAAGATATAGCTCATACATATACACCCAGGTTCAGGTGGGGACTGGCCACCCCAAGATGGAGAATGTAGTGGCTGTTGGTCTGATTTCCTAAGCCTTGGGACGGACCCATGACTAAGCACTTCTGTCAGATAACGTGGAGCCTAAAGCTATAGGAGTAACCATTTGATTGACCTTGTCATTTTTAGAAGATCTGATAATAACTGGGCGTAGAGCAGGTTGGGAGGTTGGTTTGTGTAAACAGGCTTAACGTTCTGCATAGGATAACTTCTGCAGGGAATGATGCTATGGTTTGGATGGGTGTCCCTCAATGACCAATGTTTCAACAGACTTGCTCTCAGGGTGGCACTATAAGTATAATGGGAATTTTTGCAGGCCTGGGTTGAGTACCCTTGTGGAAGGTGGTCAGGCCGTAGAACTTGAGGGGTACTGTGGGACCCCAGCTGGTGGTCCTTCTTTATTTATATTTAGTTATTGGCTTCCTGGACATGAGGTGAGCAGTTTGCTAGACACCCATAGCTGTTGCCATCTGGCACCTCCTAGCGGAGACCCAAAGTAATGAGTCCTTGTGGTCTTGGAGTAGAGCTTTCAGAAGGGTGAGCTTCTGCTCCTTTATCCCGTACAAGTGAATTATCATATCAAAGCTCTCCTTTCTGAGTCATCTAATGATAGAAACATGAAACTAACTAATCCAGGTGGGCACTAGCATGATGTTCACACTATGGACACAGGAGATCTTTTGCTCAGCCAGGCCATGGGGCAGCCTGACTTCAAAGCCTGAGCCCTTGATGCTAGATTCTTGAAAAATGTAAGTATCCGGGCTTTTCCACAAAAGCTTCGAATTCGACAGATCTTAGACGTAGCCCAAGAGTCTGAATTTCAAGGGAACGGATTGCTAATGAGCTCAGACAATACTAGAGGTCATTGACTTCAGGCCTCTGGGGCCAGGAGCATCCTAGCTTGCTTCTCGATTCTCTGTGCACTCTCTCTTATTTGAACAATTAAGTAATAGGATCCTATGTGTCTCCACCTAGTAAGAGGTACCTTCTCAGACTCTCATTTGTAGGAACCCCATGCTGGTACTGTGCCAGGGCTAGTGCTAGTGACTTTGGTGCTTTGGTCTGAGGATTGTTGCTGCATGGCACCCAGGGCACACATCAAGGGGAACTGAAAGGGACATGGAAGCCATCCTTCCTTCAGGACTCAGCATATACATGCAGCTCCCTCCCTGTCCCACCATGGGCCAGCTAGCGGCTTCCTTAACCTAATGGGTTCTGAATTTGTCTCCTCCTCCAGACAGACGGTGGAGTGGAATGTGTGTGCTTTTCTCTAATTAGGTAGCAGGCAGAGATAAAGGCTCTGACCAGCAGAAGCAAATCCACATATGCTACTCTATTAGGAGGAAATGAGGATGTGTAGTATGATACAGTGTCTCATCTCAAGAGAGCAACAACCCACACACACATGCCTCATCAGCGGGTGTGACCAGCAATCACGCCATCTGTTCCTTTGCCTTTAAGGTGGGGAGTCCAGGTTTCATCATGGACTTTGGACCTCATTTGTACCATAAGGGGTAGAGTGATGAATCATAGAGATGCTTCGCTCATTTGGATGGCTTGTGCTTTTCTGAAATCACAAGAAGTGCTCACTAGGGTACACACACACACACACACACACACACACACACACACACACACACTCACCTTCTTTCTTCAAGGAAAGGTAGTAAGAAGGCCAGAAGAGGCCCATTGGAATTACAGCGAGATTTGTGAACAGTAATTACAGGGATTTAATGAGCTAATTAGTTGTTCTTAGAAATTTAAAGTGAGAAGGGACTGACCATCTCAGTAATTTCCAAATCTGATTTCACCTGAGAAACATGAAGCCAACCTCCAGCCTATAAACCAGACACACTGACTGAGACCCCTGAGGCTGGAGCCATAGGATCTGAACATCCTGTCAAGCACTGTGCTTTCTCAGAGCCAGGGGACCTTAAGACAGAAACTTAGAGGTTATGGTCCTTAGCTTCCTAACATCTTCCCTGCGGCTTCCCGGCTTCCCAAGATGCACCTGGAGCTGCGTGCCTCACTCAGATTCTCAGACCTTGTAAAAACAATGAGCGATGGTTAACTAAACTACTCTAGTGGCAAAGCTGCAACCCCTCAGATATCCATTTTTTTCCTGGCCTCCTCCTGTCTAAAACTTCAACTCGGCCCAAGCATCAGTGCTACCTTGTGCGTGAGCGTAGGTTTAGAGGTTTGACTTGGGTTGAAACTATTCCACTGTGTACTAAGTTAGGAGTTAGGTAAGGAGCAAATGTCCCTCTGAACCCCAATTTCTTATCCTGGTGATGGAGACCTGACAGACGACAGAATTTCTGTGAGAGTCCAAAGAGCTCCTTGTGAAATGAGTATTGGGGACCACAGGGAGGATTTGGGGGTCGACTCCTGCTCCCTCTACAAAGTTCTTGTTTAACCTTGCTCTTGCTCAGCAGATGTTTCCTGAAACACCCGCTTGGTCTCGGCTGAGGCCATTTTGTGACGTGTGGTTTTCTTTCAGAAGTTTTAACATACATCTCACATGTACTTTGCTCTCTCTTGGATACAAAACGTGGTAGAAATGCACATGCCCAGGCTTGCAAGGGAGGGCCAGAGAGCCTCTTTTATAAGAGGATTTGAAAAAGGAAAACATCTCTTTGGAGAGCATAGCTCTATGTTTGGCAGATTTGGTTGAAAAGTACATGATTTTACCAGGCAGTGGTAGTGCACGCCTTTAATCCCAGCAGGCGGGAGGCAGAGGCAGGTGGATCTCTTAGTTCAAAGCCAGCCTGGTCTATAGAGTGAGTCCCAGGGCAGTCAAGGCTACACAGAGAAGCCCTGTCTCAAAAATGTGACTTCTCACAAATTTAGAGATGACTGTAAATTCTGTTAACAGCTCCATGAAGAAGATAGCACAGTGGACAGTTTCATTTTGCTTAGTTGTTTAAAAAATTTTACTGTGCTTTAAATAATGTAAGTTAGATTTATTGGATTTACAAAAATCTCTATGTCATTTATCCTGTTATATCCACCTAATATCAGTAGAAAATATTTGCTATAACCAGTATTATCTTATTATTAACTAATGTTGGTATTTGCTCAGATTTCCCTAATTGTCAGTTAACATCCTTCTCTTGATTCTGAAACTCACGCAGGGCCTTACATTCCATGTCATCACGGTGTCTCCTCAGGCTCCTCTTGGCTGTGACAATTTATTAGAATTTCCTTGATTCTGATGACAGAGGATTCTGAAGTAATAGATGTTTTGAGGAACGGGGGAAAGGCTCTCAATGGCTATTTGCCTCAGAGCTTTCTCATGATTAAGACAGGAGTATGGAGAGACACTGGGAGGACACTGCAAAAGTGAGTAAGTTTGTGATAGCGAGATGGCAGAGAAGATGTGGAGTGGATTGTGCTCTATGAAGAGAGGTGGAGCTAGAAACATGCCAGTGACAAGGAACACCTGATAAGAGAGGCCTGTGCTGCCCCTGGGGGCCATGGTGATGTATAGGCCTATGCTGCCATGCCACTGAGAGCCATGTCTGGTTTCCCATCCTACTGCAGCAGGGGTCTTTGTTAATGTCTGTACCCCATGTTACCACTATAGGTAATGAAGATGACTGTGGTACTGAAGCTCCATCGATGACTGAGGGCTACACTGCAATGGTTCTACCCAAATCCCTGTTTGGGAGACCTGACTCTGCCTCTCCCCTGCTTGTACACAAGGGACCTGGCAGAGGCCCAGGCTGACCAACTCAACTACTTCCCTGGCCCAGTTCCAGAGCTTTTAGTGGCCCACCCTAACAGTTACTCCATCTATGAGCTATTGGAGCACACGATGGGGTGGACCCTGCAGAACCAAGGCTGCAGGATCCATGTCTTTGGGCAGCAGCAAGATATCTGAGAGGAGTCTTGGTAAGGGTCCTGTATTAGCGATATAGCAAGAGAGAGAGAGAGAGAGAGAGAGAGAGAGAGAGAGAGAGAGATACCTCTAAGCAGACCAATGACCCATTGCAATGAATAAGTAGACCTGTTTATGCAAAAGGGTGTACTGTGTGACACACCACTACAACGAACAAATATGTGACAGAGAGGCAGGAAAGACAGAGGAGAAGAATGGTGCAGGCACAGAAGGCTGTGGTTCATCAAGGAACGGGTTGTTACCCTAAGGGGTCAAGGAGATGACTTTTTGGTTTAATTGGCTGCTTGGTTTAGTTTGGTTTGATTTTGGTTTTTCTTTCTATTTTTTTCATTGTACTGCTTTTTTTTCTTTTAATTTTAAGTTTTCATTTCCTTTTAGGGAGGAGGTTACAAGGGTAGAGGGTGGATATGGGAGGTCTGGGAAATGGGTGGGATTTCGGTGCATGATGTGAAATTCCCAAAGATTCCATACAAAACTATGTTCTCAAAAAGGACTGGATTATAGAGTAGGTTGGTGGGGCCCTTGAAGATGGAGTAATCCTCTCAGGGCACTTGTCTGAAAGATCCCTGTGGGTGTTGTCCTTGGCCCCCTGCTGGAACAACAGTGTCTTTCAGATTTCTCTGCTACCTCTTCTATATTTTATTCCATCCCCCGTTTTGTTCTCCTATACTACCTGATGACAAGGCGCATTCACTTTGGAGAAACATTGGCAGTCTTAGCCATCTATTTTCCCTCTTTCTATCTTGTTCTGTCATGATTTTCAACACCGTGGGCCACCCTTCTTCCAGAAGTCTGCTGGGAATGTGTGTAGCTGCTCTAGCCTCAGTTCCAGCTGGGGACCTCTGACCATGCTGCCTGCCTCACAGAGGGTGTATCATGCAAAATAACTTCTTCTGGTGTCGCATGAGCAGGCCCATAAATCAGGCTGGAAATCTCTACCCTCCCAGTAAAGCGAAAGGGACTCTCTGACTCTTTCTCCTCACTGCTGAAGGTAAACAGGGTGTAAATCTTGCTGAAGGAGATTCTTCTCATCCAGCCACTTTGAAAACACCCTAACTGTTTGGAGGACAATGTCTCCTTCGACTCCAGCTGCTAGAACCCAGCACAGAACCAGGTGCATCCTGTTCAATAGGTATAGGAACAAAGGAGTCAACTGTCACCGCACCCTCCTTCTCCCCACCTCCGTTAGCTCTTTGACAAAGACGCAAGGGAATGATATGCGGAAATTAGATGTTTTTACTACAGTGAGTTTCCTGGCCACCTGCAACAGACACACAATCCTAACATTCGCGATCTTTAATGAATATATATGTTTCTCCAAAGAAGTAGTTCTCCAGAGCTAGTCTAGGAACAGGTGGCTAATGATGCCACTTTAAAGGGAGACTGCTGGAGAAGGCAGGTTCAGAGAGGGTGGTGTTGGGAGCTGGGCGCTCTGAGCTAGGCAGCCTACTGATGCTACTTTGTTATTATCTGAAAGACCAGCAAGAGTCTTCAATCATACCTCGTCATATTTTTACCTTCCTGGCCCAGGTACCGCTCCTTTGTGAAATGGGACATTCTTAGCCAAGCAGCTGGCAGGCCGTAGTTGCAGTCTTCCTAAGCAGAAATTTTCAACTTCACTGTGACTTATGTTGGGAACTGGGTAATTCTCTGTTGCTGGCAGCCCTGTGCAGGGCAGCACCCTTGCCTGTTACCCACTACCCGACAGTAGCACGGGCCTCCCCAGCTTGTGATGCTCCAGATGTCTTCAGACATTGTCAAATTTTCCTTAGGGGGACAAAGTTGTTCTCAGCTGAGAACCGCTGTTCTAAATGGATGAGCACAATTCTAGGTCCTGTACAACAAAAATTGCTTTTCTTTCTGCCCGAGGACTGGAAGGTAGAAACACATCTCCTTGTGTAGAGCAGAGGAGTTATTATTTATTCACTCCCTAGGGTGCAGGAAAATACCTGGGATGTTGTCCCTGCCATCTTCTTTTTCCAGTTGTCTTCTTCTGTGCAAGAACATGCCCTAAACCTAGTGAGGCTCAGCAGCTGCTGTGTGTAGATTCAGTGGGTAGAAGAAAGAGTGGGGAAGAGCCCCGGACACATGGGCACTGGGGAAATTTCCTGAACAGAACACCAATGGCTTAGGCTCTAAGATCAACAATAGACAAATAGACCTCATACGATTGCAAAGCTTCTATAAGGCAAAGGACACTGTCATTAGGACAAAATGGCAACCAACAGATTGGGAAAAGATCTTTACTAATCCTTTATCTGACAGAGGGCTAATATCCAATATATACAAGGAACTCAAGAAGTTAGACTCCAGAGAATCAAATAACCCTATTGAAAAATGGGGTACAAAGCTAAACTAAGAATTCTCAGCTGAGGAGTATCGAATGGCTGAGAAGCACCTAAAGAAATGTTCAGCATCCTTAGTCATCAGGGAAATGGAAATCAAAACAACCCTGAGATTTCACTTCACACCAGTCAGAATGGCTAAGGTCAAAAACTCAGGTGACAATGTAGAACTAGAGTTTCATAAAGGTTACTCATTGTCAGAGCCCAAATGTGCAGAACTAGAGTTTCATAAAGGTTGCTCATTGTCAGAGTCCGGATGTGCAGGGCCGGACGTGCCTGAGGGAGAGCCAGAGATAGGACTTGCCAAACCAGCTATCAGCCCCAAGGACACTGACCATCCGTAGCCACCCCCTCCCCTTCCTTCACCCCCCTGAGTGAGATGAGCCACCCTACCTGCCTGCCGAGCTGCTAGAGAGCACGTACTCCTTGCTGATGTAATTTCGCGCCGAAAGTAACTATGCACCATTTGAATTGACCAATCATGTGTAACCTCGCGAATGCCCCTTACCTCCCCTATATAAACCCCCGAGTTTGGAAGCTCGGGGTCGATTCCTCTGTCTCCTGTGTGAGATACGTGTCGACCCGGGATCCCGCTAAGACCTGGGATCTCGTTAATAAAGCTACCTCGTGCTTATACATCAAGAATGGCTACTCGTGGTTCTTGGGGGCACCCCATCCCACAATTGGAGCGAGAGACACGTTCCCCGTTTAGGGGTACGCTCTTTCAACAACAGATGCTGGTGAGAATTTGGAGAAAGAGGAACACTCCTCCATTGTTGGTGGGATTGCAAGCTTGTACAAACAACTCTGGAAATCAGTCTGGAGGTTCCTCAGAAAATTGGACATACAACTACCTAAGGACCCAACTATACCATTCCTGGGCATATTCCCAAAAGATGCTCCAACATATAACAAGGACACATGCTCCACTATGTTCATAGCAGCCTTATTTTTAATAGCCAGGAGCTGGAAAGAACTCAGAAGTCCTTCAACAGAGGAACGGAGACAAAAAATGTGGCACATCTACACAATGGAATACACTACTCAGATATTAAAAACGACTTCATGAAATCCATAGGCAAATGGAGGGAATTAGAAAATATCAACCTGAATGAGGTAACCCAATCATAAAAAAGCACACATGATATGTACTCACTAATAAGTGGATATTAGCCCAAAAGCTCGAATTACCCAAGATACAATCCACAGACCACATGAAGCTCAAGAAGAAGGATGACCAAAGTGCAAATACTTCAGTCCTTCTTAAAAGGGGGAACAAAAATATTCATAGGAGGAGATATGGAGACAAAGTTTGGAGCAGAGACTGAAGGGATGGCCATTCAGAGCCTGCCCTACCTGGAGATCCAGCCCATATACATGCAGCCACCAAACCCAGACAATATTGCTGATGCCAAGAAGTGCTTGCCGACAGGAGCTCTGCCAGAGCATGACAAATAAAGAGGTGAATGATAGCAGCCAACCATTGAACCGAGGGTGGGGTTCCTATTGGAGGAGTTAGAGAAAGGATTGAAGGGGCTGAAAGGGTTTGCAACCCCCATAAGAACAACAATACCAACTAACGAGACCTCCCAGGAACTAAACCACCATCCAAAGAGTACACATGAGCAAACCTGTGGCTCCAGCTGCATATGTAGGAGAGAATGGCCTTGTTGGGCACCAATGGGAGGAGAAGTCCTTGGTCCTACCAAGGTTCAAACACCCACCCGCCCCCCCACACTGTAGCAGAATGTCAGGGCGGGGAGGCAGGAAGGGGTGGGTTGTTGGGTGGGGGAATACCCTTATAGAAGAAGGAGAAGGAGGTATGGAATAGGGGGTTTATGGGTGGGAAATCAGGAAAGGGGATAAAATTTGAAATGTAAATAAAAAATATTCAATAAAAATTTTTTAAAAAATTTAAAAAGGGGGTACGACAAGGTTAAATGTCCCCACTCTAACTGCCAGGGTCTGCACTGGTTAGTTGTCTTTTGTGTTTATTTGTTTGTTTGTTTGGTTGGTTGGTTGGTTAGGTTTTTGGGTTGTTTGTCAACTTGACACAAGCTAGAATCTTCAGGAAATTTCAATTGATAAAATGTCCCCATCCTATTGGCCTATAGGTTATGTCTGTGAGGCATTTCCTGATTAGTGATGCAGAAGGCCCATCCTGAGTTGTATAAGAAATCAAGTTTATCAGTTTATGGGGGTCAAATCAATCAGCACCCTTACTCCATAGGCTCTGTATTAGTTCCTGCCTCCAGTTCCTGCCCTGACTTTCCTTCCTCAGATGGACTATAAACTGAAATAAATCCTTGGCTTTGGGGTGTGGTATTTATCACAGCAGCAGAAGGCAAATAAGAACAGGCTTTCTTACCAGTCATATGCAAAGGATAAAGAAACTGGCTTTGGAACCTGGAATCACCCAGAGATGTGTTCTGTTATAGGTCTACCAATTGATACTGGCTGTCATCTGTGGCTACGCTAGAACTGAGTTCCAAACACATACCTGTGAGCCCTTTGAGTGGTCTGGGGTTCCACACAACATTACAGACAAGTCATTCGGCTGTGTCTCAGAGGTCCAATGGTATCACGAGAGACCCTCATGGAAACTGTATCTCCTTTTATGAGGAGGACTTGTGACTTAGATGGAGTTGCTTTGGCCATCGTCTGCAGCCCTGGAGATGGTAGGAAAGGAAAAGTCACCTTTTTCAAAAAGTACACATGGAAGCATTCATCACTGTAACATCACCACAGTTTTATC
This sequence comes from Rattus norvegicus, assembly GCF_021556685.1. Taxonomy (NCBI): domain Eukaryota; kingdom Metazoa; phylum Chordata; class Mammalia; order Rodentia; family Muridae; genus Rattus; species Rattus norvegicus. The sequence goes on along the minus strand of NC_141541.1, from coordinate 106,017,088 downwards.
TATGATATCATCTTTCTGTAATGTGTGTGCTCATTCCGATACCACCATCCTCCTGCCCTGCTCTGTCAGCCCCGATAACCCTTGCTGTCTTTTCTCAGAGTGTCTGTTTGGCTTCATTCTCCACATAGACTCACTCCTCCATAGAGCCTTGAGAGATCAGGATGCAAATTACCTCCAACTTTGCCAGGAGACACTACTGCTGCTGTTTTATTTTGCACATTCTCTCCAAGTATCCTTAGTGGCACTGAGAACCGTTCAGATTTGCAAATCTAGAGATCCTGAGGATAGCTCAGTCCATTTCATCCTAGAAAAGTGCATCTCAAAATGAAGCCACAGGATTGGCTATTATGAGGTTGGCCTAATGGAAGATTATGTTGACAATGTGCCTAAAATACAATTGCACGTATATCCTTACCTCTAAAAGATCATTGTAAATCCTAGATCTGCCAATGTACAAACCATAGAATGCTAAATAACTGTTTACTGCGTACATATTTTCGAGACCAGTAACTGGGCCTTTCCGTATGTATGTTATTAGTTAGTGGGAGCTTATTCCATTTTTCTTGAGTCTGTGGATTTTGGACTAAGCATAGTTCAGATATGAATCATGACTGATCACTCACATTCATCCAAGTATTGTTGAAACTGTGTACATTTGTAAGACTATTCTGTAATCTTGAACACATTTCTAGGCTGGAGTCCTAGTTGAAATTTTGGCTGTGTGGTCTACTCATCCCAGAGATTCAGATAGTTTTTATTGCTTGTACAACTATCCCCTTAGGTTTCTGCTTTGTCTTCCAGCCAAGCAGTTGCTATGTGTTAAAACCCATGCCAAGTGCTAGGCAGGAGTGGCCAAGTGATCATCAAAGGGAAGCCTGGACCTCATGACTCAAAGTCTCTTCTTTTAGTTCTTTGCTGTGGTTGTTTCGCTCATTTGGAGTAGTTTCTTCCTCCTCCAGCCTCCTTTTTCCTTCTTATTTGCCTGGATTTCCACTACACCTGCATAACAAAACCAGGCTGTATGTCATTGATCTGTAACTACAAGGACAGGTGTCTGTTAGCTTTTGACTTTTGGAGATTTGGGCTGAATTCAGCTGAGGTTTACTCTGTGTCTAATCTAGATACGTTTGCTATTAGATGCAGACAGAGAGTTCCAAGACATGCTGTCCTCACAGTGTCATGGGGAGGTGAAGACTAAACACACAAGCTCATCTTAAAGTCTGCTGACATCACATCTATACTCACAGAAATGGCCCAAGCAAGTCACTGTCCCAGTCCAAACTCAAGTTTCATTCCAAAAGATTTCTGAAGGAGCAGAGTAAGAACACATGTATATTTCCTCAACTGTAATCTCATCTACCAACCACACCACACCCTGTATTTTTTTCTACAAATGTCTCTGGGCCTTTGGTATAATGCCCTTCTTCTGGAGTAGCATTCTCTTGGGAAGCAAATAACCCTGCTCTCTGACTAACTCATTGTTAGCCATTCCAAAAGGAGATCTACCTTTTCTGAGAGATCTTCTCTGCTAACACACTTAGCAGTGTTCCTTGCTTTGCCCCTCCTCTCACATGAACTCCATATTACTTAAAAGAGCCAATTCTTCTGTTTTTAACCTACCAGATCATCCCATGAATATTTAGCTGTATTTTAACTCTTATCCTGAAGCATACAGCACAGAGCTCAGAGGACTGGAAGAGTGAACACATGCTGTATTTGTGGTGTTGGGTGAGGGGTTGGGCCCTTCCATCCTGGCATCTCTAGGGAACTTTGCCATTTCCAAGTAGGCAGGCTATTTGGAATGAATCATACGAGCCGTCTGGGTGCATCTGACTGTGCCATCTGCTTTGGGGGCAAATCAAGACTGAGAAATCAGGGCCGACCATGTGGCAGTCTCTGTTCTGGATGGCATCAGATCTACATTTGCCTTTTTACCTTTGGTTTTCCCTGTGTCTCACCGAAGGGGAAGATCTGCTTTGTTACTAGTTTACTCCCCACAAGTTAGGTGATGATCCATAAAGTAAAAGAATCGGAAACCAGTGGATGCAGGCTCTTTTGCAGGCTATGTCCCCAGCGGCTCTGTGTGCATTCGTGGTTGCAGGCTGTAGAGTGCCAGGCTCTGCAACTGTTCAAAGGTGCAGCAGGTGTGGCTGCCACTCAACCTCTTCAGAGTTTTCCAGAGGCAAGAGTGGGAATGGAAAGGACAGACTTGCTGACTGCTTTCAACCTGTTCCAAACTCCAGCTCCTTCAAAATGGGCCTGGAAAAAAATGGGAATGTATGTTTGCAGGGTGGTCCCGTAAAGTCGCAGCTGTTCCTCATTTAGAGAAACCCAAGAGCTTTCAGTGTGAGCCATCATTCTGAAGGTAACTCAATTATCTGCATTTGCCGGTTCAATATGGTGCTCTTAGATATATAATAGCTCATCACCTCAGCTTTCTGAAACCACGCATGGCTTCCTATGCCAGCCTTCATCCAAAGAAGGGAGGGAGAGACTCAGAAGTCTTTTTCCAAATCAATACACAGAATAGGAGAAATGGAAGATGTGGCTGAGCCCCAAACCCTGCTACCTCTTCTCATGCCATCTCTAATCCCCCAAGCATGCAAACATTCAGATGACTTGCAGCAGCTCAGAAACATCTATTCCATGCCAGGTGAAATGGCTGCAAAATTATAAAGATTGACTATCATACCTTTGACTCACATTCAGAATTTCAAATTAGCCAAAGTCATGTAGTCATCTCCTATAAAATGGCCCAAGCTAATTATTTGGGCATTCCCTTCATTTAAGGGGGGAACTACAGAGAACCCCAGTATGAACTTAAGAAGATTACCGGAATGATACAGTGAGCAAAGGGGCTTGCTGTCAAGCCTGAGGACCTAAGTTCAGTCCCTGTATTTTGTGTTTGGAGAAGAATCCCAACTGAGGTACCACCCCTCCCCCCATAAAAATCCCACACATGATTAGTAAATACAATATAATATTAAAGAAAAGGAATGTATGGGACTACAGCATGTAGCTCAGTGTTAAGTACAGTGTACATTGGGTAACCCGTGTTTTCAGAGCCTCAATGACCTTCAGTCCGTTTCTGCTCCCTAACATCTCCCTCCATCTATCTACACTCCTTTTCTATTCTCTGGTAGCCCAGAGTTCTAGTTTTACTCATTCAGATCTTTGGGCTGTGCCTCTTCCCAGCATAAATAACAAGAACAGGAGAGGTCAAGGTGTGGGATTGAACTGGGGTAACTAAGGAAGCAGGCTTAGACTTAAGGCTCTAATATGCAGGCACTCCGAACAGAGACATGATCAACCTTGTTTATTCCCAATTAAACTCAAAAGCTTCTTTCGAGTTCTTTGCACTGCCAGATTCTCAGCCAGTGGTTTCTCTAAGCGATACCTCTGAGTACCTCGTGATGTTTGCCAATAAAGAATGAAGTCAAAAGGACTTTGATGTTGGCTATGAGAGTTAGGGGTTTGGATCTGGAGAGAGATGTGCATGGCATTGGGTAGGCATTCTAGGCTCTAGAAGAGTGTTTAATATTGAGACCCTACTTAGGAACTCACATCCCTAACCTCAGCTGACACCATGTTTTCCTTTACTTATAAAGGCAGATAGTGAATACTAGAAGAATATCTTTCTTTTATTTTTTACAACTTTTCTCTCCCGGGAGGGATTTCACAGCTCAACTGAAGTTTTTATTTTATTTTCAGAGTAGGAGCTTAGATTCTCTTCTCTCCTAAGAATCGTACACATTTCTAAAAGAATTGTCTTTTTCATCATGGTTCTTTCACAGAATATCAGCGACTGAAACCTCGAGCAACATCTCTTACTGGCTCACCGTCAACAATAACAAAAGGTGCTTAGCTTTTGAACTTTTCATTCTTAAACAAGAGAGATTAAGTCCATTCTGAGTAACCTGGATACTAAGAGAGTTGAACAGGTTTCTCAGGGATGCTGGAACTTGAGGACACTGTGGTTTTGTGTCATAGACATTTAAAAACTGATGCTTCAAACCGCATCCTGGGGTGCTGCAGTCATTTTCCTGGAAGCCTAAGTCAGAGAACCAGTGATGATGACCTACCTGCTACGGACATATTACCTCCCCATGACTCAAAGCTGGGCTTTGAAAGACAAACATCTTATTCATCATTAAAGAACAGCCTACACCATTTCCTCTTTGCCAAGCACGACTGGAGCTGTATGTAGCAAATACCTTGGTGGATTATTTCCCTTCTAAGGGCAACAGAAAGAACAATCACAGCAAACACACTCCCTTCCTCACACATAATCCATTCTTTAATCATACTCTCAAGGGTAGTTGCTAATGGGCTATCTTTCCCATCATTTCTCTCACATGACTTTTCACCAAATACAAATAGATGTACACTACATGTATTTGTACCGTCTCCTGAGCTTCCTTTCCACCAGAAAAGGCAAGGAGAAGAACCTCTCAAGTGGGTTATGTGTGGAAGCTGATCTGAGTTCTTGTCCAAGAAAGAGATGTGCATTTCAAGCCCAAGAGTCAAGTTCAAGCAATTAATCCTCTTAGCCTGGAAAGCTAAGAAGTTGTGCAGCCCCTGTAACCTTGGTTGGAAGGAGGCACTGATGAATTAACATGGCCTGTCACTTCGAACCAAAGGAAGAGTGAAGCATGTCTCCTAGGCTTCAGAAAATGACTAACTCTTATTAACTTACAGAGCTCTAACCCTTAGACATATTCTTCTCCTGCTCTAAAAATGGCTGTTTTCAAGATGGAGGTGCCACTCTATTGTTTTGACTTGAAACACTTAAGATAGAAAGCAGGAGGTTTGGTTGAGTCCTGAGAGTGTAGATGGGCTGATGTGTGGTTTTAGTTCTTTTATGTATTAGAGCTCCAACCCAGATTTCTAAACGTGCTAAAAGGACTTTCTCTTGCTCTAATCTAGGATCCGTTAGCAAAGATTTCCTTCAGTTGCCTTGCATTCTCCTTCCTTTGTCTGTGCCCAGGGCAGGGTACTTGTGTCCTCCCTTGTATCAGCACCAGCCTGCCCTCCAGAATGGTTGTGGTGTTAGTGGGGGTAATCTCAGCCTGAGCTTTGTTCGTGCATTTGTCTTCACTCAAAGGATTGGCTTCAAATTATTCTTAGAATCGAATGATTTCCCCTTGCTACAGGAAGATACAACGCAAAACCTTCCTATTATATTCTAACTTATGCCACATATGTAACAGGAGGATCTGCTCAATGGGAGGCCAGCGTTTCTGGGTTGTTTTTCATTTGTTTGTTTGGTTGTTTGGTTGTTTTTGTTGTTCGTTTATTTTGTTTTTTGACCTATGCTAACCTGTCCTTCCATGAACACAACATACACATACACATTTCTCTTTCCTCCCCAAAGCCAAACCAGGAATGCCTAGATCAGAAATCTGTGACTGATCTTTGAAGCAGTGGCTGAGACATGTGAACTTGCAGGTGTGTGTATCAAATTACAGGAAGACAGTATTTCGACCAGATGTAGCTTAGTTCCCATACAGTGTTCCCTGTAACAGGGATCTAGAAAGTACATATAGGGGCTGGAGAGATGGCTCAGCCGTTAAAGGCTAGGCTCACAACCAAAAATATAAGAAAGTACATATAGGAATAGCAAGCATATACCTAATTTTTTCTCGGTTTGTCTTCACAGTTGACTTCTAGGCAGAGGACGAGCATTGTGTGACATCATGACAGTTCTTGCCAAGGTCTCCTCTGACTTTCCTGTGTCTCATATTGTTGCTATCTCACATAGACTAAAGGCATCACTTGGATGACAGGCTCTCATACTTTGTCTGAAGTCCAGAGAAAAGAGCCTGAAGTCTGGTAGAGGCTGAGAGCTAATGGCCTCTTTTGAATATACAAGATGCCCTGCAGTCCCCAAGAAAAACAAGCTGTCTGTGACAGCCAATGCGAGTCTGTTTCTTTCTCTGCTGGCAGATGAGGAGGGAAGTGGACAGGAAGAAAGATAATAACTCTGAAAGGCTGAAGGAGCTCATTCCAGAAAGCTAAGTCTCTTTAATGATGCCAAGAAGGTGCCTACCTGAAATCCATACTAATTTCTAAAGATAATAACAGCTACCGGATTGTTACTGAGGCAAAACCAGTTTAAGAACACAGATGCAGCCTCTCAGCCTTCACCAGGCATCTTAGATCTGGGATTTGACTTGTTTCACTCAAAGACTCAGTTCAAGTGCTGAGGAAGGGTCCTCAGAATGCTTGGGAACAGATCAAGGCTAGGAAGCAGGACAGAATGAAAGTCTGTCGTGGGGTTGGGGTAGGGAGCAGAGAAGGAAAGAAAGGAGCCAAGTGTTGAAGAAGAATTAAATATGGTAGGAGGAACTTGTCAAAATCAAAGGTTCAAATTCTCAAGCTCGCTCTCTCTCTCTCTCTCTCTCTTTCTCTCTCTCTCTCTCTCTCTCTCTCTCTGTCTGTGTGTGTGTATGTGTGTGTGTGAGAGAGAGAGAGACAGAGACAGAGACAGAGAGAGAGACACAGAAAGAGAACATATGATAAAACTTACATTTATCACCATTGTATTTAACTTCTTAATGAGATAGCCACAAGGATGGCAAAAATAGTCAAGAGGGAATATGAGTGTGGTGATGTATAGTCTGAAATAAAAGGACCACTGAGAACAGAGAGCTAAGGTTGATACAGAGCTTGGTGATTTTCCAGGGTGATAAAACTGTGGCTTTAAGATTCTTTCCTAACAGCATCCCTTTGTCAGACTGCAAACTCATCATTAACTTTAACAGAGTAGAAAATACCTAGGCCCTAATCAATAGTAAATAATAAATCAGAGTCAGATCCCCCTTAAGGAGGGGTAAGTGAACAATGTCCTAAGTGTCCCCACCATGGTAAATACTTTAAACATTGTGGGCATAGGGTCTCTGCCATAACTATTTAGGTAAGCTACTGTAGCACATCAGTAGACACCATTAAACTGTGTTTAAATAAAACTTTATAAAATTCAAGTGATTGTCTAGATTTGACCTCAAGACTATAGAGTCCTGATGTATCATGACTTATGAGGGGCATAGAATCATCCTTCAATGTATTTGCATAATGGGCATAAAGAA
>NC_141541.1:103522500-103622500 GCF_021556685.1 Rattus norvegicus | reverse complement strand
TTGGTAGTTTTCCACAAAGGCCCGCCACATCGCAAGTTCACGACCAGCTCTCGGATCTCACATCATGCTATTCATGTTAATATGCACATAAAGCCTGAGTTAAAAACCATGTTTTCCTGTAAAGTAGGAAACAGAGTTTTGTTGGATCGGTTAGAAATAACCGGCCACTGGAAACTTACTTAATTGGCAATTTTCTATGATTTCTTGGCAATCATCCTGTTTGCTCAGAAGATTTTGCAAGGTGAGCAGAAGCCGCAAATAGAGTTCAGATGTAATAAAATCCTCAGGAAAACGAAGTTGAGCAGTTAGCAAGGTTAAAATGCTGTTACATTTTAGCAATAAGTATCTATTAATTTGTATTTTTCCAGTTTCTTTTTTTGGTTCTTTTTTTTTCAGAGCTGGGGACCGAACCCAGGGCCTTGCGCTTCCTAGGCAAGTGCTCTACCACTGAGCTAAATCCCCAACCCCCAGTTTCTTTTTTTATATTTGGAAGTCGGTGGCTTTATATCCTGGCCTCCGACATTTTTGAAGTCACCAAAGGACTCATATAGATGGAGACCGAGGATGGAAGGTTTTATGGATGAAATGCCTTTGAAGGAGTATGGATTTAACATGCCTATGACTTAACTCTTACCCAGGGTAGGTCTGTTTGCCACCTTGAAGGAGCAATGACATCTTAGGACACCTCCTAATTCTTGCCTCTACTCTCTTCATCCCTATTTCTCCTTCTGGTAGCTTCTTTCCTGCCCATGTCCACTTTGTTTTCATACTCAGCATTAAAACCTGTCCTATTATATTATGTAAATCAAGGCCAAGTTCCTGGTTAATAGTGTACCAATCTCTATTATTCGAGTCTTGCAGGGGGAGGCAAAGTCATTTTGCATTCCCTGCAAAAGGAGGTCAGCGAATGTGAGTTGAGGGTAATAAACAGCAGATCAACTCTTTGGGTCAACTCTAAGGTGGCTTCCCTTCTCAGGCTGTGCTTGTGATAGGAGAGGGTCAGCATCCAGAAGTCACAGGCTCTCTCTTCTCAAACTGCCACTGGCCTCCTGCTGCTCTAGTTTTAGAGAGCATGTGGCACAATAAGGTGGAGGAAGACAGAAGACAGGGCTGCCATTTGAAGACACATTTACCTAATTGTCCCATCAGATTCTTGCTATCAGATGAGGGCTGAGGATCATCTACAACCTGGGGCTTGTCAGAAGTTCAGGGATTCATGTTCCATTCAGACTTGGCCAAGGAGTAACTTCACTTTAGCAGCTCCTGGCTGAATGTATGGGGAGCTAAAGGATAAAGGAACCGTGGACTGAGCATTGACGCCCAGAATGTCCACTGGTCCAGTTCGTAGCTCTTCATCTGCTCTCAAAACAGGCACCCCGTCCTAGAGCTGCTACATAGCTGGGGGTGTTTTAAACAGAATTTCATGACAGGGCGCACAATGGTTAACACTTGCTGGCAACACGTCAGGCTCTAGAATCACTTAGGAGATAAGCCTTTGGGCATGGCTGCGAGGGATTATCTAGATTAGGTTAGCCTCTTGGCATGCCTGGGAGGGATTGTTCTAGCTTAGGTTAGCTTCTGGGTCTGCCCATGGGAGATTATTCGGGGCTTACTGAAGTGAGAAGGCCCATTTTAGCTGTGGGTGACACCGTTCCATGAACCTGAGTCCTGGACTGAATTAAAAAGGAGAAAAAGAACTGAACACTAGTGCAAGCGTCTCTGTCAAACTCCTGACATGATGGCTTCCCTGCCATGTACTGTAGCCCCCTGTGAGCCAAAATAAGCCTCTGCTTCGTCAAGGTGCTTTAGGGATTTTACCACAGCAAAGTGATAAATAATTAAAATAGGGCGTGTTTATTGTATATTTTGTTACTTCCCCCCCCCCCCCCGACTCGTATTGGGTAGGAAACAACCTGACCTCCTTATCGAAGTGTAAGGACTGAACTCTGAACTTCATCTTGGAGATTCCTCTTGATTGTAAAATTTTTTGATCCTGTGAGATGCCTTTAAAAATTAGAACTGTAAAGTTGAGGAACAATGTCATCAAACCAAGTAACTTCGTCCTCGTCGTTTTGCCTGGTCCAACCTCTTAACCATACATCTCAGGTGTGTCTTCAGTGGTGGTCTGACAACCATGGGCATCTTGAGTGACAGAGTACTTAGTAACCTTATGGCTTATGGTGGGTTATGGCTTCTTTTTCAGAAGGCTCCCACATTTGTAGAAAATTTGTTCAGATTTGTGAACCTGCATGGTCAAATAAAGACTTGGTATTGGAATTAAGAAAGAATTGTTCTTTCATTACATTAAATGTGTCAGAGTCTTTGCATGCAGCTGTACAGCCTTCTTCCCTTGAGAGCAGTTGAGTCCTGTGCCTGATTTCTAAGCCACAGAATATGTCACTCTTGTGATTACATTACATTATGTGTTAACAGTGAGGTCACTTCTGCAGTGTCTTACTTACATTACACAGGACTCCGTCCTTAGCTGTCTGGCTGATTTCACAGCCACAGGGGATAGAGTTTACCGTCAGTCTGAAGAAGTTTAGAAGTTGCAATCTCATAATTGCGTTGCCGACAAGAACCCATCTCTGACACTGTGATTACAGCTTTTCTGAGGACCTCGCTCAGCCATTCCTGGCTTCTTGACCCACAGAATCTGCAAGAATAAATGTATATTTATTAAGCTGAAAATTCTGTTATACAGCATAGACAACTTAATATACTAAACTTATACACTACGTAATCTTCATTGAATTTCTGCAAATTTAGTGATATAGTAAATAATGTCTACTGTGTGTGTGTTTTTTTTTTTACAGAGGTAAGAGATTATTAATGGTTCCTAGTAGATGCTCAAATAAGTTGGTTATTTATTTCAATTGTTATTGTTCTTTTCTTCTTGCATTTTCTAGTGTCTTCCTAGCTGATGGCAAGCAAACGTTGTCTCCATATTTTGTCTTCATTGCTTTGTGGCTTAATCCCTGATCAGTCAGCCTCCCCAATCTAGTCCCTATTCGTACCAGGTTACTGAAGAGGCTCTTGCCATGGTGACTAATGACAGGGCAAGCTTCATCCTGTCAGCAATGTCTTGAAGTCTTAGATGATTTTGCTATCATTGGTGGCTCATGCTTTGAAACATCACTTCCCTTTACTGCTTTTGTTTGTTGTTTGTTTATTACTGTCTTTGGCTGACATCTTTTGCCTGAGACTCCTACAGAATTTCCCTGTTCCATAGAGCCTGGTGTCATATCATTTTATGATCTCATTCCTATAGACTTGCCAGGAACTCATGGTCTTCCTGTCTCAGGCTCCTGAGTGCTAGGATAACAGGTGTGGAGCACCACACCCAGATTTATACATAATATTATCTGATATGAAATCCTATGATTTTAAAATCAATGCTGCTACATAACCCCCCCCTAAGTGTGGCCTCCTAAAACACAGGTCCTTCCCAGTTCATTCCTCTGAACCCCAGACTCTCATCTGTCCAAGTGTTCTCTTGAGTCCTGTGTTTCCACCCAAACTTAGGGAGTCACACCTCGTTTCTCGTTTCCACACATTCACCATACTTCTTCTGCCCACATATCCTACGCATTCCAGAGTAATAAAACGTGTCTCTGATGTGGCCACTTGTCTCTGTTTCTATTTGCACCACTCTAGCCTGATCTTGCATGAATAACCATGGAGTTACGACAACATCCTCTTAGGACACCGTTCTTCAGGCCACAAGTAGTCATTTAAATACTTTTTATTCGATTTTCGAGACTCCGCTTCTTAAAGACTTTTAACGGCATGTCCTTCCATTGTACTTCATTGCACTGAATATTTGTAAAGTTCAAAATGTAAGGTCCTAATATGCTCTGGGCGGGACCCTTTCACTATGTTCCTGGCCTTTCCTTTCTTCTTAGCCTCTTTTACTCTAGAGATAACGGCCGCCTTAGCATGTCGAGACGCTCAGATTTATACCTAGTCCTCTAGTTTGTTTTTTTTTTTTCAGACAAAATGGCTCATTGAATGCCAATATGCAGAAGAACAGCTTGGCGTCATTGAACCTCAGCACCCGTCTTGAAAACATGCATTTAATTCAGTTGAAATGATGACAGTCTGAGCAGCCACCAGCAAGTTTGCTGTTCAGAGGCCATGGGAATGTCACTACTGTTGCCTTGATCCGAAGTCATATCTGGATTTTAAAAATATTAAAATGGAGCACGGGCTACTTCTGAAAAGGTCAGTAGCTTGTGTCTGGATCAAAACTACCAGTGGCTCCATGCCCTGAATTAACACCGTGAGAGTAGGGTCATGGCGTTAAAATGCTGGGGAAGGCAGGTTGGTCAGTGATGGCATGAGCGAGACCCAGATCAGAGGGACAGGTAACAAGGCTCTTTGCTGAGCACATTGTTCAACATGAGTGGTCACCACCGGTGCTTGTAATTTTCTTATTGCTAATTGGGCAAATGCTTGTGCTGTCTGTCGCTTTCTGCATTTGTTTTATGCTTCGCTGCACTCTTCAATAAGGCAATAACGCTCTGCTAGGGGTGTGTGTGTGTGTGTGTGTGTGTGTGTGTGTGTGTGTGTGAGGCGTGGGGTTAGGGGGAAGGAGAGTGAGTGGGAGGGAGGAATGGAGTAGGGGAGATGCAGCCATTCCAGAGTTGACAGGATCCAGTGAGCTGTGTGGAATCCAAGAGGAAAACACAGCTCTTCCTGTGTGCTGGTCCCCTCAGAATGACCCTTCTCACTAAGCCCGTATCTAAACATTGAAAACTGTGGGAAACAAAGCCAGACCTGCATAGATTTCCACTGGGTACACGAGGATCTGAAATCCTTTGTGTCTTTTTAAAAATGTTTTGTGTGTGTGTGTGTGTGTGTGTGTGTGTGTGTGTGTGTGTGTGTGTGTTTGTGTGACATTTTTAATGATTCAATGAGGAAAACAAGCTGGTTTGGTAATGTTCTATCTTACCTTCAAGTTGAGGCTCCCCAGTTCCTGGACCACCCATCCAGCTCAATTCTTTTTCACGTGGCATGAATTTGTCAGATGTAGAAGGAAGGATGGGACTGCCTGGCTTCAGGTCTCCGTGATGTCCTTGCTGCCCCCAGCACAGGCAGGCTGTGACTGGATGGTGTCTTTTCTGGTGTGATTTTAATGATCTTTTCTTCTAAGCCTCCAAATCATTAAGATTCTTCTTTTACTGTGTTTGTGTTTGAAAACTCATCTCCTTTCTGGGCATAGAGCAGAAAACAAGAAGGGGTCTTCGTTCTCAGACCTTGATATTAGAGCACACGAGTTAAGGGTGTGTGCCCTGTAGTCAGATGAAAGGATGCGAAAAACTTACCTTCTTCTTGTCAAAGCTTTGCCTTGGGGCAGATCTTCAAGCCCTGTGAGTCTATTTATTGGAGAAATGGGGCCAGTTGTGGGAGACATCACTCACTCAGAGCCCAGCCTGCATGCCACCTGCTGTGTGTCCAGTGATGGTTACCATGGCGGCACGTCTGGCTGTCTGATGGGATATCTTTTCCTTTCTTATCCAGCTTCAGCTTCCATCTCTAGAAGCCCTCTGGTCCTACAGCCAGATTACTGGCCTTGGCCAGGTCTTATTTCACAAATGTTCTTGCCTATCTGGCTCTCAGGGATTCTGTTTGCCTTTCTTAAGCCTCTCTTCAAGGCCCTCAAATTCACCTGTTGATGGAAACCAGCCTGCGGCTAACACAAAATCTGAAGTTGCTGTCGTCCGCCCAGTCACACTTTTCCTCAGGACATCTCTGTCTTTCAGCACTATCTGCCTTCTTTCAGTGGAGAAACGGCTCAGCTCGGGCCCCTTTTATTCTGACTCTCCTATATTCAGTATTTCACCAAGTGTCCCCTGGCCCCTCTACTCTGCTCTCTTATTCTGTCTTAAGGTCCCATGCTTTCTATATGACATTCCTAATTAGCTCCCTTGTTTCCATTTTCTGTCCTCCACTCTCTCCTTTACTCGGCCGCTCTTAGATACTCATTTTGCTTAAAGTTGCTGCGGTGGATTGAATGGGAATGGCTTGGTCCCAAGTTGGTGTAGCTGTTTGGGAAGGATTGGGTTTTGTTTTATTGGAGAAGGATTGCCACTGGATTAGTCTTTGAGATTTCAAAAGAGTCATGGGATTTCTAACGTTCTTTCTCTGCTGAGGATCAGATGTAAACTCCCAGCTACTGACCCAGCTCCATGCCTGTCTGCTTCCTGCCATGCTCTCCACCATGATGGTCAGGACTCACCCTCACCACTGCGAGTCCCCAAGCAAATCTTTCTTCCATAAGCTGACTTGGTCAGGATGTTTTGTCATGGCAATAGAAAACTAATGGAGGTGGCTTTCCAATGGCTCCCTGTTACCCTTGCATAAAAACCTGAGCTCTGTAACAGGCTGAAGCATCCTTCCTGATTTGCCCAGCCCTCTCTCTGCCTGGTTTCTCTGTCTGCAGTCACACTCCAGCCACAGGGGAATGACCATCCTGGTTAGATCTAGTTTGCACACTCTCCCTCTGCAGTGCACTTGCTCTATCCCTGCCCCCAACCCCTGCTTACTCATTTCTTCAATATTCAGCTCAGCGGACACTTTAAGAAAGTCTTCTCAACTCCACCTTTAGATATGGGCCAGGCTGCTGGGTCACGCTTAGCAAGACCGGCATGTAACCGATACAGAAATGGTGGATAGGGGAAGGAAAGAATGGAGAAAAGATGGCAGCCATAGAGCAAACCCAGGAGGGAGGTTTTCATGGAAGCACATCGTTATCTTTAGGCCATAACTTCCTGGTCTCTGTCTTTGCTATCCCCCCGACAGGGGAGCCTGCTATGCTCACCGTGCCTTCTAGAACCAAAATACCATCTTTCTGGCCAGCTCCCCAGGCTCCCAAAAGCTAAGTTGACTGCCTCCTAGGTTCTGCCTTTCTGAAAGGGAAAGTCACCCAGAGGCTTAAGTCTCCTCCTCTTCCACGACTGGACTAATCAGGAATGCAGGAAAATAATCACCAAGCTGCACCGAATGCTGGCTCTGACCTGTCCCTCCAGGGAACTCATCAGTTGTTGTGGGCCAGTTTGCAGGGCCCGGGGTCTCTGCAATGCTTAATACCTCCCCTTGCACCCCACTTTCTCTTGTTAGCTTCTTGTTCTGCATACCAAAGGAGAAATTTTGATATACAAACAAACAAACAAACAAACAAACAAACAAACAAACGCAGGCACATATCAGTAGATCTAGAGTAATGTTTGAAAGCATGTGGGGCTTTTGCCTCCCTCCCCCATCTTTGTTTTTTAACAGACTGTGAAGACTCTTGGGCCTCTAATTTATGCTGAACACATTTCAGTTCTGAACAGCTCTGATCGACTTACTTTCCTGAGCATTTATCTTTAGCCGCACAAAGGGAGTTGTAACACATCCTTTCCCCAGCTGGGGTACATTTTCAGGATTTTGTCTTTTGTTCCCTTAAATGACAGAATTAAAATGACAGAGAGCAGAGTAAAGGCAGCCTGCAGCAGAGGCTGTACCTCCTCTGTTGGCTGCGTTGACATTTGGCCATTCTAGATCAACAATTAGCTTTATGTGTTTCCCCACGCCTATTGTTTCTGTAAAAGATCTTCTGAGCGACAAGAAGCATGTGTCACTCTTCAATCGAGAGAACTTGGCAATGGAGGGTAATATATTTGCCCAAGGGCATGCAGGTAAGAAGCAGAAGTTTGGCCAGCAAAAACCCTCTTCAAGGTTTGGCTACTTAGCATGGTCTGATCTTTTATTTATTTCTCTTCTTTGTATCCATCATGTTTTGTTGTCATTGTCCCCCTTTGTGACTCCTTTTTTTTTTTTTATCCTCACAAACATCAGAGACTCAGGCATTTTTGGAGCCACCCTTGGGAGCCTTTCATTTACAGGCTCACCATCCTCAGGTACAAAAGTCCCAGTGAGTGGGATATCCACTCCCTCAGACCTTTGCAGACGTCTTCTCCAGGTGTCAGCAGCCGGAAGATGAATTAGAAATTCAAGCCAATGCCCTGAGAGTCCCAGCATCTTCTGTGTAGCTGTGCACATCTTGGCTGCATGCTCAAAAGAAAATTCTTGGACTTAGGCCTCAACCCTGGAGGTTTGTGTTTAATTAGTTGAGGGTAAGGCTGAGGCACAGTTGTTGTAAAATTCTCCTTGGATGACTTTTAATGGGTGATTAGAATAAAAAACTGATTTTCCTGCCTTTTTTTTTGTCAGTTTGGTACGAAACCACTTGACCCTGAAAAGCTGGTTTTGCAGACATGGCCAAACCTGTCAGAACTGTCTTGTCATGTAAGCCACATTTATTACACTCTGCAGATGCTGAAGAAAAGATGGCTTAGCCTTGGGAATTAGAGACAGAAGACACAACTCCTCAGTGTAGGGGCTGGGATGCACACGGCAAAAGGAATTGCAAGAAGTAAAAGGAATCACACAGGCGTCAATGAAGCAATGGGACGGGCATAATTTGAGGGGAGCAAGCCTCTGATGTGGGGGAGATTAACCCTCTTGAACCTGAAAGAAGTCTTTAAAATGAGGCTTCCGATAAAAGAGACCAGTAGCTGTAATTTGTATAGTCTCTCCAGAAGCCTTTGATAAAGTTAATGCATAGTAAAAGAGCCCAGTAGTCATGTTGGGGTGACAGAACACGAGGGGCCATGAACTTACAAGGAGGAGTGGCATCTTGCACCAGGAACTACTGGTCATTTTTACTTTGTCAGCCTCTACTTTTGTCAAAGCCTCACACAGTGGCTTGGTAATGAACTTTGGGGTTTACAATTTTTTTCTGTTATTTTTATCCAATTGCTGAACACTGTCTGAGAAATAAATGTCTCAGTCAAAAGGGTTGTCTGCTGCCCTGACTTCCTTCTACCCTTCTGTCTCAGCTTATATCCGTCTCTTCACCTCACTTGTCTGGCAGTGGGGTCAAGTGGCTATAGCCTCAGATAATCTACTTGAGATAATGTAATGTCCTGTGCAGAGTCATAAAGAAAATGAACCATGGACACGCTAGGCGCTGTTCTGCAGGCAGGTAAGATGTGGTCCTCTACCTAAAGACAAGCAGACCAGACAACTTCTGCAAACTGCATTGCTGCCTAGACCTTCTATGGCTCCTCCCATACTTCCAGGACTTGTTAGCTTAGCTTACGGGACCTCCTGAGATTTCTTCTCTAGTTTGTTCTAATGAGTGCAGTGGCTTCCTTTTGGAGAATTACCTGCCACCAGCTTCCAGAACCTGAATTAAGGTGGACGCTGCCACTCACTGGCCTCCCAATGCTATATGTATATTTAGCTCCAAGGGTTAGGTATGCTTCCCTGAACATGGCCAGTTAGCACAGCATAGCATAACATGGCATAGGATAGCCTAGCCTAGCCTAGCCTAGCATGTGATTATAGTGTATTTCACATATTCCTTAGTCTCACTGAATTGTATAGAGTTGGTCACTGTGCCCAGTGTGGTACCATGAAATCTAGTACAGGGGTTTGGTTGAATTATAGAGGAAGAAGCTCTCTTCTGCTGAGCTTGCTAAGACCGGAAGCTGCCTTCAAGGTGTCACTTCTTGAGAAAGGGCAACAGAACAGAAGAAAGCAAAGCAAAGAGATGCATCTATCTATCAGACATGAGGACTGGACTTTCCTGTGATGCTAATCAACAAGCCTACATTCTGCTTGCCCCTTAAGCTGGGAAAAGCTGTATCTTTGGCACCGACGTCTTTTCAGGAAAGGTCTCTAATAGGTGCCTTCGTGCATACTGCAGTATGCCAATCCACGGCAGACAAGCTGTCCCATCTCCTTAGGGAAGGGGTCTCTGGCAGCAGTGTGTGGCAAGTCCATATGAAGGGTGATGCTGTGCCAAGATGCTGGTGGGTGAGGGCCAGGAGGGTTGAGGCTCATTTGTGAACAGTGGTTTTCTAGAGACAATAGCTTGCATCTACACATAACTCTCCAGAGTGATTTGGGGGGTTAGAGAAGGAGATGGTTGGGAATGAGTATCTTCTATATGTTTGGTATTGTTTCCTAAGCTCAATGGGTGCTACCTGTCTTACAAAAACATTTAGTATATTATTATATGTGTCTTTTAGGCCAGAAAGGACTATCAGTAGCAATCAATCAAATACTGTGCTCCAACACTTCTGTAATTCCACTCTAGCCATTATGCTCATAACTTGTAAGTAGATCATAATCAATATTTTATAGATAATGAAATAAAGGCCCAGAAAAGTTATGTAAATTTATCATGACCACCCAGATAAATGACTGCTAGGATGGTGACTTCACCAGAGTGGGCCTCAGCCAAACAGATAGTGACTTGCTGAATAAAACACAGACAGGATGATCACTTAAGTTCTGAGGAGTATGTGTTTATACTGCATTGTACATATTTGTAACTGGACATTTAACAGTGGTGGCTAACATTTCTATTGCCAGCTACTCAGGAAGACCTAGAGAGACCTTGTTTGGATGTCAAGCTTGACATTATAAGACTTAGTTTGGATGTCAAGCTTGACATTAACAGATCCTAATTTCTAGGCTTTTTACAGGGGCTGGGGGGAAATAACTGGACTACTGGAGGCCTGTGTCTGCATGCCTGGCACGAGAAGGGGAGCGTCCAGAGAAGAACTATCACACTCCGAACTTCCCACGTCAGACCTTGGCATAGTGACCACCTTAGACCACTGTTCGGGTTACTTGCTTAATAAGATTTAAAGTAATTATCTGTTCTAGGCTTTATAAAGACAACCAAAAAAAAAAAAGAGGGGGGATAATTAGGTATACAGAGTAAACTATAACACCCACCCATTCAATATATTACAAAATAAAGATATAAAACTGCTAAGCATATCTTCAATTACTAGTTCATAAAATGTAGACCTGGCCAGAATCAGGGTACTCATTGTAGTCTATCAGTATTTTCTTATTTTGCAGTAGTTCTGGCCATTGCCTGGGCTAGTTGTTGGTCCATGCTATGTCTGGTGGCAA
The DNA here is from genome assembly GCF_021556685.1 of Rattus norvegicus. Lineage (NCBI taxonomy): Eukaryota > Metazoa > Chordata > Mammalia > Rodentia > Muridae > Rattus > Rattus norvegicus. The sequence goes on along the minus strand of NC_141541.1, from coordinate 103,611,520 downwards.
CCTGTGCCTCATACTGAATCAGGCTAGCTCATTTCAGACAAGTCTGCTTCCTGCATTAGAGGTGCTGCCCATGTTGGAGTCCCTGCTCTGTAGTGAAGCCAATTGGAATCAGTCTTCTGAGTGTCCAGTCACTCCGTCATTCTCGTTTCGATCCCACAGTGCGGACACTTGAGGTAAGCAGAATAATACCTCTCAGAGATGTTCACGTCCTAGTCCCTGGAACTTGCCAGGGTCCTCTTCAATGCTCAGCGTGTTCCATAGGCCTGAATAGGGATGGGAAAGAGGGAATACCCTAGACTATCCAGGTAGACCCATTGCGATCCAAGATTCTTAAAACAAGTGGGAACTAGGTAAATAAGAATTGGAAACAGGGCCCACACCCGCGGATCCCGGCCCGCAGCAGCTCTCTGCCCCCAGACCCTGTGAGAGAGAGACCCAACCGCCTGGTCAGGTGGGCACTCCTGAGGCTGCAGAGCGGAAGAGACCACCAACACTGCTCACCCCTGCCCACATCCCTGGCCCAAGAGGAAACTGTATAAGGCCTCTGGGCTCCCGTGGGGGAGGGCCCAGGAGCGGCAGGACCCCTGTGCCTGAGACACCACCAGAACCAGAAGGAAACAGACCGGATAAACAGTTCTCTGCACCCAAATCCCGTGGGAGGGAGAGCTGAACCTTCAGAGAGGCAGACAAGCCTGGGAAACCAGAAGAGACTGCTCTCTGCACACACATCTCGGACGCCAGAGGAAAAAGCCAAAGACCATCTGGAACCCTGGTGCACTGAAGCTCCCGGAAACGGTGGCACAGGTCTTCCTGGTTGCTGCCGCTGCAGAGAGCCCGTGGGCAGCACCCCACGAGCGAACTTGAGCCCCGGGACCACAGGTAAGACCAACTTTTCTGCTGCAAGAAAGCTGCCTGGTGAACTCAAGACACAGGCCCACAGGAACAGCTGAAGACCTGTAGAGAGGAAAAACCACACGCCGGAAAGCAGAACACTCTGTCCCCATAACTGACTGAAAGAGAGGAAAACAGGTCTACAGCACTCCTGACACACAGGCTTATAGGACAGTCTAGCCACTGTCAGAAATAGCAGAACAAAGTAACACTAGAGATAATCTGATGGCGAGAGGCAAGCGCAGGAACCCAAGCAACAGAAACCAAGACTACATGGCACCATCGGAGCCCAATTCTCCCATCAAAACAAACATGGAATATCCAAACACACCAGAAAAGCAAGATCTAGTTCCAAAATCATTTTTGATCATGATGCTGGAGGACTTCAAGAAAGACGTGAAGAACTCCCTTAGAGAACAAGTAGAAGCCTACAGAGAGGAATCGCAAAAATGCCTGAAAGAATCGCAAAAATCCCTGAAAGAATTCCAGGAAAACATAAATAAACAAGTAGAAGCCCATAGAGAGGAGACACAAAAATCCCTGAAAGAATTCCAGGAAAACATAAATAAACAAGTAGAAGCCCATAGAGAGGAGACACAAAAATCCCTGAAAGAATTCCAGAAAAACACAATCAAACAGTTGAAGGAATTAAAAATGGAAATAGAAGCAATCAAGAAAGAACACATGGAAACAACCCTGGATATAGAAAACCAAAAGAAGAGACAAGGAGCTGTAGATACAAGCTTCACCAACAGAATACAAGAGATGGAAGAGAGAATCTCAGGAGCAGAAGATTCCATAGAAATCATTGACTCAACTGTCAAAGATAATGTAAAGCGGAAAAAGCTACTGGTCCAAAACATACAGGAAATCCAGGACTCAATGAGAAGATCAAACCTAAGGATAATAGGTATAGAAGAGAGTGAAGACTCCCAGCTCAAAGGACCAGTAAATATCTTCAACAAAATCATAGAAGAAAACTTCCCTAACCTAAAAAAAGAGATACCCATAGGCATACAAGAAGCCTACAGAACTCCAAATAGATTGGACCAGAAAAGAAACACCTCCCGTCACATAATTGTCAAAACAACAAACGCACAAAATAAAGAAAGAATATTAAAAGCAGTAAGGGAAAAAGGTCAAATAACATATAAAGGGAGACCTATCAGAATCACACCAGACTTCTCGCCAGAAACAATGAAGGCCAGAAGATCCTGGACTGATGTTATACAGACCCTAAGAGAACACAAATGCCAGCCCAGGTTACTGTATCCAGCAAAACTCTCAATTAACATTGATGGAGAAACCAAGATATTCCATGACAAAACCAAATTTACACAATATCTTTCCACAAATCCAGCACTACAAAGGATAATAAAGGGTAGAGCCCAACATAAGGAGGCAAGCTATACCCTAGAAGAAGCAAGAAACTAATCGTCTTGGCAACAAAACAAAGAGAATGAAAGCACACAAACATAACCTCACATCCAAATATGAATATAACGGGAAGCAATAATCACTATTTCTTAATATCTCTCAATATCAATGGCCTCAACTCCCCAATAAAAAGACATAGATTAACAAACTGGATACACAACGAGGACCCTGCATTCTGCTGCCTACAGGAAACACACCTCAGAGACAAAGACAGACACTACCTCAGAGTGAAAGGCTGGAAAACAACTTTCCAAGCAAATGGTCAGAAGAAGCAAGCTGGAGTAGCCATTCTAATATCAAATAAAATCAATTTCCAACTAAAAGTCATCAAAAAAGATAAGGAAGGACACTTCATATTCATCAAAGGAAAAATCCACCAAGATGAACTCTCAATCCTAAATATCTATGCCCCAAATACAAGGACACCTACATACGTAAAAGAAACCTTACTAAAGCTCAAAGCACACATTGCACTTCACACAATAATAGTGGGAGATTTCAACACACCACTCTCATCAATGGACAGATCATGGAAACAGAAATTAAACAGTGATGTCGACAGACTAAGAGAAGTCATGAGCCAAATGGACTTAACGGATATTTATAGAACATTCTATCCTAAAGCAAAAGGATATACCTTCTTCTCAGCTCCTCATGGTACTTTCTCCAAAATTGACCATATAATTGGTCAAAAAACGGGCCTCAACAGGTACAGAAAGTTAGAAATAATCCCATGCATGCTATCAGACCACCACGGCCTAAAACTGGTCTTCAATAACAATAAGGGAAGAATGTCCACATATACGTGGAAATTGAACAATGCTCTACTCAATGATAACCTGGTCAAGGAAGAAATAAAGAAATAAATTAAAAACGTTTTAGAATTTAATGAAAATGAAGATACAACATACTCAAACTTATGGGACACAATGAAAGCTGTGCTAAGAGGAAAACTCATAGCGCAGAGTGCCTGCAGAAAGAAACAGGAAAGAGCATATGTCAGCAGCTTGACAGCACACCTAAAAGCTCTAGAACAAAAAGAAGCAAATACACCCAGGAGGAGTAGAAGGCAGGAAATAATCAAACTCAGAGCTGAAATCAACCAAGTAGAAACAAAAAGGACCATAGAAAGAATCAACAGAACCAAAAGTTGGTTCTTTGAGAAAATCAACAAGATAGATAAACCCTTAGCCAGACTAACGAGAGGACAGAGAGAGTGCGTCCAAATTAACAAAATCAGAAATGAAAAGGGAGACATAACTACAGATTCAGAGGAAATTCAAAAAATCATCAGATCTTAGTATAAAAACCTATATTCAACAAAACTTGAAAATCTTCAGGAAATAGACAATTTCCTAGACAGATACCAGGTACTGAAGTTAAATCAGGAACAGATAAACCAGTTAAACAACCCCATAACTCCTAAGGAAATAGAAGCAGTCATTAAAGGTCTCCCAACCAAAAAGAGCCCAGGTCCAGACGGGTTTAGTGCAGAATTCTATCAAACCTTCATAGAAGACCTCATACCAATATTATCCAAACTATTCCACAAAATTGAAACAGATGGAGCACTACCGAATTCCTTCTACGAAGCCACAATTACTCTTATACCTAAACCACACAAAGACACAACAAAGAAAGAGAACTTCAGACCAATTTCCCTTATGAATATCGATGCAAAAATACTCAATAAAATTCTGGCAAACCGAATTTAAGAGCACATCAAAACAATCATCCACCATGATCAAGTAGGCTTCATCCCAGGCATGCAGGGATGGTTTAATATACGGAAAACCATCAACGTGATCCATTATATAAACAAACTGAAAGAACAGAACCACATGATCATTTCCTTAGATGCTGAGAAAGCATTTGACAAAATTCAACACCCCTTCATGATAAAAGTCCTGGAAAGAATAGGAATTCAAGGCCCATACCTAAACATAGTAAAAGCCATATACAGCAAACCAGTTGCTAACATTAAACTAAATGGAGAGAAACTTGAAGCAATCCCACTAAAATCAGGGACTAGACAAGGCTGCCCACTCTCTCCCTACTTATTCAATATAGTTCTTGAAGTTCTAGCCAGAGCAATCAGACAACAAAAGGAGATCAAGGGGATACAGATCGGAAAAGAAGAGGTCAAAATATCACTATTTGCAGATGACATGATAGTATATTTAAGTGATCCCAAAAGTTCCACCAGAGAAGTACTAAAGCTGATAAACAACTTCAGCAAAGTGGCTGGGTATAAAATTAACTCAAATAAATCAGTTGCCTTCCTCTATACAAAAGAGAAACAAGCCGAGAAAGAAATTAGGGAAACGACACCCTTCATAATAGACCCAAATAATATAAAGTACCTCGGTGTGACTTTAACCAAACAAGTAAAAGATCTGTACAATAAGAACTTCAAGACACTGAGGAAAGAAATTGAAGAAGACCTCAGAAGATGGAAAGATCTCCCATGCTCATGGATTGGCAGGATTAATTTAGTAAAAATGGCCATTTTACCAAAAGCAATCTACAGATTCAATGCAATCCCCATCAAAATACCAATCCAATTCTTCAAAGAGTTAGACAGAACAATTTGCAAATTCATCTGGAATAACAAAAAACCCAGGATAGCTAAAGCTATCCTCAACAATAAAAGGACTTCAGGGGGAATCACTATCCCTGAACTCAAGCAGTATTACAGAGCAATAGTGATCAAAACTGCATGGTATTGGTACAGAGACAGACAGATAGACCAATGGAATAGAATTGAAGACCCAGAAATGAACCCACACACCTATGGTCACTTGATTTTTGACAAAGGAGCCAAAACCATCCAATGGAAAAAAGATAGCATTTTCAGCAAATGGTGCTGGTTCAACTGGAGGGCAACATGTAGAAGAATGCAGATCGATCCATGCTTATCACCCTGTACAAAGCTTAAGTCCAAGTGGATCAAGGACCTCCACATCAAACCAGAGACACTCAAACTAATAGAAGAAAAACTAGGGAAGCATCTGGAACACACGGGCACTGGAAAAAATTTCCTGAACAAAACACCAATGGCTTATGCTCTAAGATCAAGAATCGACAAATGGGATCTCATAAAACTGCAAAGCTTCTGTAAGGCAAAGGACACTGTGGTTAGGACAAAACGGCAACCAACAGATTGGGAAAAGATCTTTACCAATCCTACAACAGATAGAGGCCTTATATCCAAAATATACAAAGAACTCAAGAAGTTAGACCGCAGGGAAACAAATAACCCTATTAAAAAATGGGGTTCAGAGCTAAACAAAGAATTCACAGCTGAGGAATGCCGAATGGCTGAGAAACACCTAAAGAAATGTTCAACATCTTTAGTCATAAGGGAAATGCAAATCAAAACAACCCTGAGATTTCACCTCACACCAGTGAGAATGGCTAAGATCAAAAACTCAGGTGACAGCAGATGCTGGCGAGGATGTGGAGAAAGAGGAACACTCCTCCATTGTTGGTGGGATTGCAGACTGGTAAAACCATTCTGGAAATCAGTCTGGAGGTTCCTCAGAAAATTGGACATTGAACTGCCTGAGGATCCAGCTATACCTCTCTTGGGCATATACCCAAAAGATTCCTCAACATATAAAAGAGACACGTGCTCCACTATGTTCATCGCAGCCTTATTTATAATAGCCAGAAAATGGAAAGAACCCAGATGCCCTTCAACAGAGGAATGGATACAGAAAATGTGGTATATCTACACAATGGAATATTACTCAGCTATCAAAAACAACGAGTTTATGAAATTCTAGGCAAATGGTTGGAACTGGAAAATATCATCCTGAGTGAACTAACCCAATCACAGAAAGACATACATGGTATGCACTCATTGATAAGTGGCTATTAGCCCAAATGCTTGAATTACCCTAGATCCCTAGAACAAAGGAAACTCAAGACGGATGATCAAAATGTGAATGCTTCACTCCTTCTTTAAATGAGGAAAAAGAATACCCTTGGCTGGGAAGGGAGAGGCAACGATTAAAACAGAGACTGAAGGAACACCCATTCAGAGCCTGCCCCACAGGTGGCCCATACATATACAGCCACCCAATTAGACAAGATGGATGAAGCAAAGAAGTGCAGACCGACAGGAGCCGGATGTAGATCGCTCCTGAGAGACACAGCCAGAATACAGCAAATACAGAGGCGAATGCCAGCAGCAAACCACTGAACTGAGAATAGGTCCCCCGTTGAAGGAATCAGAGAAAGAACTGGAAGAGCTTGAAGGGGCTTGAGACCCCAAAAGTACAACAATGCCAAGCAACCAGAGCTTCCAGGGACTAAGCCACTACCTAAATACTATAATGGACTGACCCTGGACTCTGACCCCATAGGTAGCAATGAATATCCTAGTAAGAGCACCAGTGGAAGGGGAAGCCCTGGGTCCTGCTAAGACTGAACCCCCAGTGAAATAGACTATGGGGGGAGGGCGGCAATGGGGGGAGGGTTGGGAGGGGGACACCCATAAGGAAGGGGAGGGGGGAGGGCGATGTTTGCCCGGAAACCGGGAAAGGGAATTACACTTGAAATGTATATAAGAAATACTCAAGTTAATAAAAAAAAAGTAATAATAAAAAAATAATAAGCCATTAGATTTATTATTAACAAGTGCCATAGTAATATCGATATTAGATATTCTCTCAATAATCCCCCTTTGAAGTACAATAAATGTCTCTTTTTCAAATATAAATTGAATAAAATTATAAAAATTATAATAGTAAAAAAAAAAAGAATTGGAAACAGGAATGGAAACAAGAGGTTGAGTGCTCCAAGGAAGACTCACCAGCAGCAACAGATCCTGGCATCTTCTAGAAGCAGAAAGAGCCAAGAGATAGGAGATGCATTCAAATCCCTCGATGGGAACAGCTTTGCCTACACCTGAGCTCTGGATCAGCTCTGCCTAAGCTCTGGCCAGTGCGACTGGTTTTGGACTTCTGACGTCTAGTTCTCTGAGGTAATAAATTATGAGTTTGAAGCAATTAAAAGAGATGAAACTATTTGCAATATGAGTGAGAAACTAAGGTGCACTCCAGCTCAAGGCTTGGGGTGCGGCAACTCCTTTTGTTACAGTGACTTCTTTCTGCCACGAAGTACTTTGCTCATGTGCTTGGAAGGGTCTGCAGTGACTTTCTCTGTGCTATGTGGATGGACTTCATGAATACTGAGGTTAGAAGGCGGAAGAACTACTATTGGTCTGGGGGAACAATAAAAGACCCTGACCTTTCCTTACAATGCCTTTTTCCCTACCTCTGTCACAGAAGTATATGCCCAACCACCACAAGTAATGTTTAAGTCTGTCCACTTGTACATTCGTTGTGATGGTAGAAGTTTTCCTTAATTGATAGACTAAAAGTTAAACACTTACTTCAGACTTTTATGTTGACACATGAAGCTGGAAGGTTAGCTAATGGGTTCCAGAGAGCCTTGGTTGTGGTGAATTCACTAGGGACCTGGCCTCAGCCGGATGGGTGGGTGACATGACTTATGTGTTATTAGAATCAATTAAAGTCGCAAGAGTCTGACGATTAACTGGGTTCATCAGGCACATGCAGTGCTGGTGGCTGATACTTATTGTTCTTTGGGAATGCCCCTCCCTTTCTCTATCAGGGAAAGAAAAACTATCATCAGAAGGTTGCTTTGTAGCTATGACATCATCTTGAGGTGAAGGAACAGCATATCAGAGAATCTTATAGGTACTTAGTTAAGAATAGCTATTTCCCAATGATGGCTCTTGTTAGTTTATTTATATTTATTTCTTTATAGTTTCTCTCTCTCTCTCTCTCTCTCTCTCTCTCTCTCTCTCTCTCTCTCCCTCTCTGTGTGTGTTCACATGCGTGTGTGTGTGTGTGTGGGGGGAGAGGTCAGAGGTCAACCTGATGTCATTCTTCAGGCACTAGGCACCATTTATCTTGGCTTTTCAGACAGAGCTTCTCATTGGCCTGAGCTTCACTGACTAGGGTAGGCCAGCTGGCTAATGAGCCCCACTTGGGCTACAGAGATGTGATTTCCCTCCTCTCATTAAAACATGAATTTCAGGATCAGACTCATGTCCTCAGGTTGGCATGACAAACATTTTATTGAATGAACTAGCCCCCTCACCCCCCTCCACCACTACTCCTATTTCTTTTCCTCCTTTTCCTTCTCCTTCTTTTTAAAGCAAGGAAATGTTTACAGATCACTAGGTGGGATTTATGGGAGTTGGGGCTGCTTTGGGTGCTTCAGAGCTGGGAGCTGAGGTCACAGCAGCTGATTTTATCCTCCTCACCTACAGTGGCCTCAAGGCGAAAAACATGTCAGTCTTGCCCAATGGAAGGCTAGGTTACCTTGCTGTTACCTGCCCTGAGGACTCTCCTTTCGGGGCTGTCTGCGTTGGGACAGTGTTGCCACTCCCAGCTCTGTGGACTTCTCTCTTTGTGCTCCATGCCAACACTTCTGCCTTGTTTCTAGAATCTGCTCTCAAACTGGGTACAATGAAATTGATTAGGATTTATTTATCTCAATTGCAATCACAGTTGAGTTTTGTTTCCTAGAAATTGCACTCTGGTCCCCTTGATTGGAGTTTTGAGTGTTCCCAGTCCCTTCGGTCACACATCTGCCATCTTTGGGTTTATTTTCGGATGGCTGAATTCACACACATTGATGGCTTTACTGTTGTTATCAGATGTGCTTCTGGAAGGTTCTGTATGCCACAGTCATAGCCATGCTTTCTCCATGTGAGGGGGCAATCTTATCTCTAAGCAGGAGTGCCTGACGTCCTCACAGGACACGCACAATATCAACACAATAGAGGGACAGGCAAAATATGCTTCCACTGTTCTCCCCCCTCAATCCTGAAAGGAGAAGGTATATTGAGTAGAAATTGGGCCAGAAGTGTCAGAAGAATATAGAGGTAGGAGTCTCAGTTTATGAAGAATGCAAATCCCTATCCCTTTGTGATAATTTAGGTGCACAAAACAAAGTTTGGACACCGTGCTCCCCACCTCCCACCATGGGCTTATATGTTTGAATGGTGCCCAGTGAGTGAAACTGTTTGAGAAGAATTAGGAGGTGTGGCTTTGCTGGAGGAGATGTATCATGGGAAGTGGTCTTAGAAGGTCCAAGAGCCCAGGCCAGGGCCACTGTCTTTTCTTTCCTTTTGCTTGTTGCCTTCGGATCAGGATGTGAAGCTCTTGGCTACTGCTCCAGTGCCATGCCTGTCTGCTTTTTGACATAATGGTCATGGACTGGCCCTCTCAAACTCTAAGGAAGATGCTTTCTTTTATAAAAGTTGTCCTGGTCCTGGTGTTTCTTCACAGCCCTACAACAGTAACTAAGACACTCAGGGACAATGCCACAGGTGATGCTATTCAGCCCAGCATCTCTTGTCTTCCTGGGACTGTGGTAACTCTGCTTGGCTTGGCTTAGTCCTCATATTTCTTCCTCAATTTTAACCAATTGTCCCTTCAGCTGGTTAGTGGTGATTTTTCCCCCCTGTGATTATACTGAGTGGAAAACCATGTAGGAATAGTAGTCTTGCCCTATCCTTCAGGGACTGATGCATTATAGCTTCTGGTATTTTTCTCCTGCTTACTGGTTTTTCTCATCTGGTTCAGACTTATATATCAGTGTGCACACGTCACCTTATCACAAGCCACATGGCCAAAATGTTACCCTGCCTCTCACAGCATCCATGTTCATTCCGAGGCCCTCAGGCCTGGCCTGTTCCCCACTGAGGGGTCTCTGCAATCTTACTCATCTGTGCTCTCTGCTTTCAGCACTTGAACTTGACCTGCTGTGCTGCCCTTGAGGAGATCAATTCAGAGTGGGAGACGCATAGATGGGCTAATTGCATAGGAGGGAGGGAAGTGTACCCCTTAGAGCAAGGTTTCTTGAGGTTAGGGCTACTGTCATCAATGCTTGTGAAGTTCTGTCTGGAGAGAACAAGCTAGTAACAGCCCCATTTCCACATGTCCAGTGGGTGTCAGAGGGAGGAGCTGTCACTGTAACGGTGTGATAGCTAGAGGTCATTTCCACCGAGTGCCAAATTGAGTCGGGAGTCTTTTCTCTTTTTAATGTGGACAGGTCACTGTTTTTACAGCTGTACTTTTTCATTATTCTTAGAACTCACTTGGCTTGTTGGCACGACTTGGTGTTGCAGACTGAAAATGATTAGGAGTATTGCCCCTTCAGACCGATTGTCTTGTGTATTTTATCCCAGGTTATCTGTCAGCGGGACTCAGTATAACCTGATTTGTGGTAGGCAAGGGAATGGGCTGGATTTACTTGTCACTTTTTGGCCTATTTCTCAAAATGTGAGCTACGCAGGCATTTGGTATCCTGATGCCCCACGGCTTTCATGGAGAAAATATTCAATGCTGGGTTTCCGTTGTTTTTTTTTGTAGCTCAAACAGAAAATCATAATAATTGAGTACTATTTAGTCCTGAGACAATCTGTAGTCGAAGATCTATTCTAGGGCACCCATCTCTGGTTCAGTGATGGAGTGTGGGGTACAGTTGAGCTTCTTTATATATCTCTGCATCTTCTCATTAATATCCCCTTTGAAGTTCAAAGGCTTAACTCATAATTATAAGTCTTCAGTAATGAGTAGATGGGTCAGGGAGCTCTGGCTATCTGGGTAGAAAATGAACCTGAATTATTGGTCATTTTTTTCAGTCTCTACATCCACCAGCTCAGATATGGGTTAGTGAGACTGTGGAAATCTGGATATGTCAACAAAGCAGGCAATGGTAAATGGCTGTTTGCTATTTGGCTATATATGTAAGTTTCTTCTAATTCTGTCATAATATTTAGATGTGGCTTTCAAGTATGCCCATTAATAAACCATGTATTTCTCTCTCTCTCTCTCTCTCAGAAGAGAAAAAAAATTGTCTTAGAAAACTGCCACTTCCAGAGTCGAGAGTGGTAGGCAATTTGTTTTTTAAAATGTCCCGATGCCTTATCCTCAACATTGGAAGTATGGCATTTCAGCTTTTGGAGAGCGAGTCAAGCTGTTCAGGAACTGAACACATTGCTGTGATATGTGACTCGAGGAACGGAGTTGGAACGATGGGTTATGAAGATGGCTGCTGCTGGCAGTTAGTGTCAGGGAGAAAAAAAAAATCCTCTCACTAAAGACAAATCCTAGTGAGCCCCACTATGCCTTGTACTTAGAGCAGTTTAGAAGTGAACGTACAGTGTTCACTGTGCGTGTTCCACATTGCATGCTAAAAATCTAAAACAAACGCGTAAATACAACAACAAGGAGTATGGTATTTTTTAATGGGAAACATTAGTGTTAGATCAAGATCATACTTAAAATGTTACTTGCCATGGAAGGGAAATTCCAGGTCTATAAAGCCCAACATGGAGTGGGGAGGTGTGTACCATATCCCACCCCTAGACAAGGAGGATGATTGACAATTGACAGTGGCTGGGAGAGGGAGCGTTGGTTTCCTTTGAGTATATGTAGCCCTTGAGGTTGACCATAGGCCAGTGTCCAAGGATAGAGGGCAGAACAAATAGGACTTGATGGATAGTAATTAAAGAAAAGAACACAAAATTGGGTGGGTAGGGAAATGGGGATAGAGCTGGGAGAAACTGGAAGAGAGGTGAGTAAGATCAAAGCACAATGTATGAACTAATTTAGAAAGAAAGGAGGGAAGAAAAGAGGAATTAATTCATTCCAGGTCTAGTTAGCTGGTCCCATTGGAGGATGGAAAGGGAGCAGGAGAAGACACTGGCTCAGTAGGACTCCGTCTAGTCCCGCTAGAGAGAGACCCTCGCTGTTCATGTAGTTGAGCTTTTAAAATTGCTATGCAGCAGTATTGGACCAATAGTCTTTATTATTTGCCTAGAGTTTATTTCCACAAAGTGCCAGAGTGATTCCTTTACAAGTCAGATTTGTCATTTGCTGATGGCCCTTGTGATCGGCTGCCATCAGTTCTTATTTCATTGAAATGGAACCAGTCTTTACAACAGCCTACTGGAACTGCCCCTCTCCTGACTTCTCCCCTCTGACCATGCATTCTATAGTTCTCCTTGCTTACCTTGCTTGCCTTGTTTCCCTGGTGTTCTTGAAGGTTCCAGACTAGCATGGATGGCTCTCGTACGGACATGTCTTCTTCTTTATCCTTGTCAAGTCTTTACTCAAATGTCATTTTCTCATAGAGGTATACCCTTTATGTAAAGTCCCAACTTCCAAGTCACTGCTCAGCCCCATGGGGCTGTGTGGCTTGGTAATATATCACACAACATACATCTGTCTCTTGTTCTAATGTAAAGCTTACACAGGTAAGGATGTTGCATGCCATACTATGGGCCCTCATTAGATATCCACTGAATGGCGTGTCCTGATGACCATCTTGATCTCTCTCTACTATATTAATGTGAGGGTAGATACACTTATTTCCCTAGCTAAGCCACCCTAGCAGGATTTTGTCAGTCCAACCCTAACACTCCTTCCCTTGTCTGCTTTATCAGGCATTTTCAAAATGTAAAATCTTTGCTGTGGCAAGGATTTCACAAACAAGAAGATAGCTTTCAGCTTCATTCTATCTCTTCCTTCAGCTAAGAGCTGTTTTGCATTCTGTACACATTGATGGTGCTGTCAGTCTTAGCTGCCTTTCCTGTTGCTGTGGTGAAAAACCCCAACAAAAGCAGTTTGAGAGAGAAAGGGTTTATTCTAGCTCGGTCCTCAAGGGCGAAGTCCATCATCTTGGGGGTTGGGGGGCATTCTGTGGTCAGGAGCTTGAGGTATCTGGTCCTAGTACATCTAATAACAGTGAGCTGAGAGTGAGGATGCTGTGTTCAGCCTTCTTTCTCCTACTTCATGGAGTCCAGGAGCCCAAGCCAGGCAACGATGCCAACCCAGATGGTGGTGCCACCACAACCCATGTTAGAGTGGGGTAAGGTCTTCTCAATTCAATTAACTTGACCTTTCTGTTTTGAAATTTTCAATTTCATGTCCACCACTTGCAAGCCTCCTAAAGGGTGAGTCCCGCAGAAGTGAGGGGTGATCTGATAAGGGGGTTTCAGAATCTTCTCCTGTGGATTGCTCTGTGAGTGTGTCAGCTCTGTGGATTCCCATGGGCATGCCCAGATACTGTCTCCAAGAGGATTCCAGATTTAATCAAGTTGACAACCAAGCTTAACTAGAATATTGTCCCACTGAAAAGTAAAATATTAACAACAAACATGTGTGATCAGAAAGGGCTTTCACCTTGAAAATTATGTCATAGGGTTCGCTCTACTCTTCTTCCCATTGTCTTGCCCCGTCCTCACCTCTTCTAGGTTTTGAGATAGCGTCTTGGTACGTAACTTAAGTCAATGTCAAACTCATGATCTTTCTGCCCCCATCTTTCAGAGCTGAGTTCAGTGATACACGCTACCATCCCTGATGATTTCCTCCTCTTCAATTAAACTGGTTTAGGAAATACTTTGACAAAACTGTCACTTGACCCATCTTTAGGCTGCCAGGTGTATAGTTTGAATGACATGTTTGAGGCTTAGGAGTCTATATTCATTAAGGGTTAACTTTATGGATTTTTGTATTAGAAGATATGTTTTACTTGTCCTGGAAACATTCGAGGATCTTATTAGGATTCCTTTTTTGTTTTGAAAATTTCAGTTTCATGTCCACCACTTGCAAGCCTCCTACAGGGTGAGCCCCGCAGAAGCAAGGGGTGAACCGATCAGGGCGTTTCAGAATCTTCCGTGGGTTGCTCTGTGAACGTGTCAGCTCCACAGATTCCCATGCCCAGCCTCGGAATCAGGACCCGTGCTGTTAGGGAGTTCCTGTTGCTACCTCCATGAACTCCATGTTCGATTTCTGCTGAATTCATCACTACCTCTGTGTCTGCTTTGATGTCCTGGCAAATTACAGTTGAGTGATTGATACAGCCTTCTGAATTGTGAGTATATAATACTAGCTTCTAAAATGGATATTTGTTAAGCAAACTATCGACACCCAAATAAGGTGAAATATAGGGCCAACTTTACCCAACATTAACCAGAGGGTTAGTTAGTGTGAACACGAATCTATCTTTATCATATGTGGACATATTTTAAAAATACAAGAATCTCTGTGGGAAATCTCTATCAATACACTTTAAATGGGTACTGTGGTTAAATTGGTAAAGATGATATGGTTGCTTTAGCCCTGAAGTTTCCAGACTGCCTGTAGAAAAGGAAATCCCAAGCCTGATGAACACTGCTCTGGCATCTGGCCACTGGAAGTGTCACCTGGGGACCCTCCAGGAGCAAAAACCCTCAGGTCCCATCCAGACTTCTTGCTTGACTTTAATAAGATCCTTAGAGTATCCAGATGCATATTCAAATTTAAGAAGTCCTCTTCCATACATCCCTTTGGAGTAACGTAAGTAGTTCACTTGTTTGCATTAGAAAGAGCAAAACCAGGCCTTTGAGGGAAGGCAACACATACTTAGAATGGACAATTCCTACCCAGTCAATAATCTTTCCACTTTCACATCATATGGACTGTTCCGTGAGAGTGGGGGGCAGTTCTCACCGAGGATCTGAGAGGGGAATGAATACACTTAGAAAACGTATATCCAAGGTGGACGGAGCCCAAGTTGTACCACGTGTGGATGCAGTTTTCAGCTTTGGATCTGGTTTTAACGGAAGGAGACAGTTTGAAGCAGCATGGCGGATGACACTGTTGCTCGGTCACAGGGCCTCGGAAGGGAGCAGTTATTTTTCTTTCTTCTTTTGTTCAGGCAGCAGCTGTGGCTCCCTAAAATGATATCCCGAATGCGTTGCGTGCCAAGGCTTTTAGAAGTTGATGAGTCACAGGTTTTGTGAATTGGAGCTTTTATAGCAGGGTAGGGGTTCGGGCCTTACAGCTGAGGTTCGGAATTAGAATGGAAACTTCGGCAACATCCTCATCAACCTGTGGTGGCCTTTTACTCAGATGCTCCCTATGCCCCACCCCTGGTCACATGACCACACCTCTCCTGGCATCACTGGCTCAAGTTCTTCCCTTCTCTTTCTCTTTCTGGTTTTGAAATCTTTCATATGCTCCTCCAGTTGCTCTAGGAGGCCTCAGAGGCTTTTTCTGCAAAGAACTGACACCTCTTCCTCCTGGAAGCTCCTGTCAGCTCCTAGTTCTCAGTGTTGCTTTTACAATTGAATCGCCTGGACAGCTTTGAAAAGTATTCCTGGATTTGGGCCATGGTCTGGCTTGATTTGAAGCTCCAGGGGTGGGAAGCTCGTGTTGCTCGTTTTAGAAGTTTTCTTGGTTGGCCCGATGTGCAGGCCTAATGGTGAAAGCATGAGCTCCTTCCTGTTACAGCTCCATGTAAACCCAGTGCTTCTATGAATTACAGGAGGAACTCCGCTTTCACTTCATTCTAGCTGAGACCCTGCTAGAATCAGAAACAATTTTCTTATCTCTGTTCACCTTTTAACAATTAGTAGTTAGCTCGGCGGGCCCATACTGTTTCTGTTTCTGTTCAACCCTGGTGGAGCTCGTGTGTGACCCTGGTCAGAGGGTGCTGTAACTGCCATCCATTTCTGAATTCAGGATCAGACTGTGGGGGAAATCAGATATGTAGAAGCTAAGACAGGGAGAGGAAGGCGAAGTGGACATTGCTGGTTTCTTTGGAAACTCAGTTGTGTCACATGATGTTTTTCTGGAAGATCTCTTGTGAGAGGATGTTTTGCTGAAGCAGACCAGGGAGAGGGTATGTGATGTTTTGCTGGAGTGGATGTTTGGGAGGGCGCGTGATGTTTGTAAAGAACATAAACGGAACCCCATAAACAGTGAGAGGATGCTCTTCACTGATGGCGCAATGCTTCACTGGTCTCGCTTCTTTACTGATCTTCACCGGTCTTCTCTTCACAGAGAGAAACACATCCAAGAACTCATGGTATTCCGGCTGATTCTTGCTGCTTCTGCTGGATCGAGCTGCTGCTACTGGTTCGTGTTTGGTGTTTGCTATTGAGCTGCTGGTATCCTGACAACGAAGAATGGAATCACCCCCAAAGAATGGCTTCTAAACAGGCCCACAACATTCTTTTCCTATAAACCTTCTTTGTCTCCTACCTCTGGTTGGTGGGATGGAAGGGAGGTCGAAGCCTTCAAGAACCCTAAGTAGACTTTGAAAAACCTAAGCCTATAGCAAGGCTTGTAGAATCTTTATCACTAAGCAAAGGATTACTGTAAGCAGTGCTTAGAGGCTATGGAGTTCTTTTTGTGCATCCAGGAGCTTTGCATTGTGACTACCCCATCACAAGTCAGCCTTAAAGCCAGGGACAATAGAGGATGCTCACTCTTCCACAGCTTCTGTGGATCAGCAATCCTCTCTGGCTCAGGAGTTTCTGTAAGGCTCTAGTCAAATGTCACCTGGGACTGACATCATTGCAAGGAGTATCCCTTCTGAGCCGGCTCACTCAGACTGCTGATGGGCTGTCCTGGAAGACGGCAAGCAGCCAAATTTCCACGCCACATAAACTTCTCCTTGGGACTATCTTTATGTGACAAGTGATTTCCCATAGTGTTAAGAGCCAAGACCACCTGGAAGAAACTGAAATGCTTTGTGATTATGAGTTATTATCTCCACGATCTCCTGTTGGCGCTGCAGGTTAATTTAGGAAGATATGACCCAAGAACTTAATTTTTGCTTTTGATGGGAGCTGTCCGTTAAATACTTGTGTTTGAGGACTCCACAAGATGGGCACTCAGTAATGGCTAGCTGACCCAATAACTGCCCAGAGGTGATCAGGAGGTCTCAAGAGGGCCAATCACTGCATTCCTCGGATTTTACTAGTGTAATTTGGAAAAGCAACTTGAGGGTTTAAGAGTTACAGGCCATAAGCACGATCAAAACACATGCATGTTGATGGGCATCTTTGCCATGCATTGGGCCTACTGAGAATGAGGTCAAAATGAAGTAGTAAAGAGAAAGTGGAGAAGTCAGCGTTATAAAGCCCTGGCTTAGGGCCTTACCTGCAACAAAGCTAGGTCACTGGTTTCCCTTCTTCAGCTAGACTGATGCACAGCTAAATTTCTGTCACTTGGTGTACCGACTAATGTTTAACTAATTCAGGCCCTGGGGTCTTAGAGTTTACCCGTGGCCACTGTCATCTACTCTGTCATGGCCATTTATCCTGTCTGTGGTCTGAGAGTCATAAACCTCACACTGCTGGGTTGCATCTGTCCAATGTTTGGTCCAATGCTAGTGCGGGAAGGGCTCTTGGCATATATAAAATCTCCCCTCAGCAACCTGGCATAGCAGGAAAATATCTATGGGCTCTGGAGCTATATTATTCTGTGTTCAACATTGCTCTGCCATCAGACACCCATGGGATCTTAGGCCTTTGTCTCCTTGGACTATGCACATAAGGTGGGGATCTTAAGATGATGTTTCCAGGGTCCCAAGGATGAAATGAGATAGCATGTATAGAAAAACGAGGCCAATATCAAAGACTCGTCCATATTTGCTTCCCTTCCTCTCCTGCTGTCATTGTTCCTTTCTTTACTTAGGAGATAGTGCCAGGTACGAGGGAGCCAAAATTTAATTCAGTTTAATTCTGCTTAATCGGCATGTTTCCATGCCTGCCATCTGCTAGATGCAGGTGGAAAATGGGCTTTTGAGAAGGGTGACTTGGTGGTTTCCACTAACTGAGAGTTCCCCTTAGACGAGACATGGGTTAGGTGGGTGTCCGGTATGGTTTTGTATGGCTTGGGCCTCATTAGGAAGTGGGAGGCACTTGAGTCTGATCCTGGCATTAGGTCCTTGCTGCACTCTGCACCTACTGTTCAGTGGGGAGAGGAGTGGGTGAGGATGCATATATGCAGAGAAGCTGACCTCTACAGTGCAGTAGTTAGCTGCCCCACGCTTCTCTACCTCAGGCTGCAGGATATCCGCTACCTTCCCACCCACTGCTAAATTTAAGAAGCCTGTGTGATAAGGTGATGAAGCAGGAGGCCGTTGTTTCAAATTAATGCATTTTCTGGTCACTACTGTTGCCCCTACTGCCTCACTTATATTTTATCCCATTAATGATTCTGACACTAGCTATGCCTACCCATGCCTATCAGTAGTCTATCATAAAGGTTTAAACAATTGTTTGTTGAACACAGCAAGTGCCCTTCGATGGGTAACAGGTGCACTTGAATGCTCCTTTGCTGGCACATGTCTGCTTCAGAGCCGTCTTTATGAACATTGATGTTCCTTGAACTACACTAATGACAGAGATGGGTCAGGCAACTGACCAGCTCAACACCATGAGTGTTTTCAGAAAGAAATACCTGAAGTTCCCCCTCTGAAAACATCTGATACTATCAGAAGTTGGTGTGCTTCATTTAATCTTGTGAACATTCTTCTTACTACCAATGTCTTTCTGACTAGTCTGAAGGGTGGAAGAGAAAGAGAGTGATGAAGTTTTCTAAGTAGGCATGGTGCCTGGAGGTCAGGCCATCACTAGGGCACTGGAACTTTCTGGTGGGTGTGGACACTACTGTCCTCAGGTAAAACTTGTTCTCTCCACAAACGTGTGTTCTATTCCCAAGACCTTCAATGGATTGAATCGAGGCCACCCAGATGATCTGGCACAATCTTATCTAATTCAACTCAACTATTTATGAATAGAAACCATCTATGAAGTATACCTTCTTAGCGAACACTAGATTAGTACTGTATTGAATAGTGGACACTACAATATAGCCAAATCAACACAGAAAAATGGTCATTCATGTCTCCTTAAATAATTTAGCCTTGCTATAAAGACAATAGCAAAGTCCTATTTCCTTCTGTATTGACTGGTTTTGTATCGACTTGATACAGACTGGAGTTATTAGAGAGGAAGGGAGCCTCAGTTGAGAAAACGCCTCCATGAGATCCAGTTGTAAGCCATTTTCTCAATTAGTAATCAACGGGCAAAGGCCCAGCTCCTTGTGGGTAAGCTCATCTCTGACATGGTGGTCCTGGGCAAAGCAGGCTGAGCAAGCCAGAGAGGCGAGCCAGTAAGCAGCATTCCTCCATGCCCACTTCATCAGCTCTTGCCTCCAGGTTCTTGCCCTGTTTGAGTTCCTATCCTGATTTTCTTCAATGATGAACAGCAATAGAGAAGTGTAAACCAAATAAACCCCGTTCTCTCCAACTTGCTTTTTGATCATGGTGTTTCAGTGCAGCAGTAGAAACCCTAACTAAAAGACCTTCTGATGTGACAGTTGTCTTGCACACAGAGAAATCATGTTAACCTTTTCCTCACAAGAGAAAAGTCTTTGTATTTTTCTTCTTTTCCTTTGATTTTTGTAAAGTGACATAAAGTTAGCTACCAATAATCTATCCTATTCTGGATGGTAGTATTGTAAGAGAAAAGCAAACAAAAGTGTTAGCTTCATGTGTCTATAAAATTTCACAACAGAATAGGAAAGAAAAAATCTTGGTTACTGAATCCTCACTTCTACAGTTCCCCTGTTGTCGCTGGCATTTACACCTATCCTTCTCTAGATCTCCACATACCTTTTGACTCAGTAAGGACCTTGACTATCTATGGTTCTTAGATTCCCCAGAACAACCTAAGATTTTACTCCTGATGACTTTGGGTTGTGAAAAGACTTTCCTAGTTGAGTTATTGTAGATCCCCACTGACTTGAATCACAGGATATGGTTAGCACCAGACATTTATGGAACTGGCAGTGTCTGGACTCACTGCTCTTTAGCTCTATGCAGGAGTTGTTCAATTCCTTCTTAGAAGACAGGTTCAGACCACGAACCACACAGCAACATCTTTCTTTGTTCATGTTTCAGGGTTTTCAAGGACCAGAGTGGTCAAACAGCATACTGTGATCCCTGGGTGGAAATCATTCTTGGACCTCTAGACCAGTGGCTGTCAAGCTGTGGGTCATGATCCTTTTATAGCAGTCACCAAAGACCACCCTACATATGAGATATTTACATTATGAAGTGCAACAAAAATAATGTTATAGTTGGGGGTCACCACAGCATGAGGAACTGCATTAAAGGGTCAAAGACTTTGGAAAGTTGAGAACACTTAGGAGTATGAGGGGTTTTATTTTCCTTTTTAAGGGAGAAGTACTGAATCAGAGAATTCAAATTAATATCCAAGTACATGTTCCAGTAAGTGCAAAGAGCTATCTCTTCCACAGTGGAAATGGAATCCATTTGTAACCAGATGGCTGCTTGATTGCCTGGGTAAATAGAGTTGTACCAAGGACTCAGCGTTGGTCTCTGCTGCTGGCAGAGGCACTCAGCAGTGGCTGTGGACAGGATGGCTTTGGGGAAAGTCCATGTTAAGCTCACACATACCCCCATCCCTGCCACAATGGACACTTTGTTTATGAGGCCATTGGGTAGACCTATGACTGGACAAAGAGACTCACTGGTCCCCACATAGTAGGGGATCTTCACTTTTTGTTTGTTTATTAAAATCTACCACTGCTGAGCATTATTATTTGTGAGCATGCACACGAAATTCCATCACATTCCTAATATGCACAGAGGTGTCTATGCACCCACATCTTTCTCAGGCTTCTTGCCTCCAGTTTTCCAATCATGCTATTTCTAACTTCAAGCCATCTAGCCAGAACCCTGCTAGAGGGAAACCAAAACCCACGGCCATAGAGAACTTTACTTTTGGCTACTTCTCATTTCAACAAAAGGGACAACAAAGCATTCTGCTCATGGTGAGGATTGATTGGCATCTCTGTCCCTCAGAGATGCTAAAGAAAAAAACACACCATGTCAGTTTTGTACACTCAAGTTCTGCATACCATGCAAGAACATCCGTAAACCAGGCCTGCTTCAGGTAGCCATTTTTATGGCTTTCCTCATGAGGTTGTGGGTACAGGCTGGGAAAGCAAAAGTAAATAGTGGAAGAGAGATTACACATTTGCATGAATCGTCACATAAATTAAAATGTACTTCCAAATACCTAACTGATCATTTAATATACCATTTCCCTCAGCTTCATGTTGTGGTGGGCTATAAAGCGCCCTGTTCATGATGACAGCTTGGGTCACATGGCATCTTGGTGGCCCATGGATAAATGTCAGTCTCTGCTAGGGTCCAGCAACAGACTAAATTATTCCTCAACCATGAGCAGCTGTCTACAAAGGACAGTAGAACTTTACCCAGAAAATCTAAGGCTCTGAATGGGGCTTCATCTGACTTTCCGGGGCCAATATTATCAGGTGTGGATTATGGAGCCCAAGTGTCAGAGAAGTTCATAGTATCTTGGATCAACTGCAAAGCCTTCTCTTGTTCAGAGTTCCTCTCAAACCCACAGCTCTCCAGGCCATTGGGAATGTGACTTTTCTATGGCTGTCATAATAGACTGCCACTTACTGATTGCTGATTGCTTAAAAAGTTAGACATTTATTCTCTCACAGGTACAGGGGGCAGGAGTCTGTATTCCAGGTGTTACTGTCTCTATCTGTAAGCTTGTAAGGAAAACTATTATCATCTATCTATCTATCTATCTATCTATCTATCTATCTATCTATCTATCTATCATCCATCTATCTATCATCTATCCATCCATTATCTATCTATCTATCTATCTATCTATCTATCTATCTATCTATCTATCAATCATCTATCTATCTATCTATCATCTATCAGCTTCTGGAGGTTGTGACAATCCTTGGCTTTCATTGGTTCATAGCTGGCATCAGTCCATTTACTGTCTATACTGTCATGTGCTATCAGCCCCGTGTATCTCTATTTCCATCTAAAAACATTAGTTTTAGAATTAGGGCTTGCTATAATACATGATCCCATCTTAACATAATTATGTCTGCAAAGATCCTATTATCAAGTAAAGCCACATTCATGGGTGCCATATCTTTTGAGGGGCTTATAATTCAACCTTGGCAAATGAGCTATATCAGCAGATAAAAAATATACTCCCTCTACAGTCTACAGCCAGTGTACACTATGCCTTTTGTGGACTCAGAAGGGGCCGTATGCAACAGTTCACCTGCATTGTCAAGAAGATAGCTTGATATGCCTTCACTACCAGACTGGGCAATTTTTCTAAGGTTCAGAGACCTGGCATTTTTTGTCAAGTTTATGTCCAAGCTTCTGACAGGCAAATGTCTTGTCATTATGTTCAGGATAATAGCTACCTCTTGCTCACTAGATCCAAATGTCATCAATGTAATAGACTAGTGTGATGTCTTGGGGGAAGAGAAAGGTCATCAGGGTCCCCAACGACTAAATTATGACCAGATTAAGAGAGCTGCCATGCCACTGACATAGGACAGTGAAGTGGCACCACTGGCTTTGCCACCTGAAACTACTTCTAGTGGCTTCTAAGAGTTATTGAGAGCAAAGCATTTGTCAGATCAATAGGTACTGGGGAAGTGTTAATATGCTCAGGCCATCTGTCACAGCTGGGAAGAGGTAGAACAGACGCATGAGTCTCCAGATATAGTAACAGCAGAAATCAACATGGCTCCGTGTCTAGTTCTCCGTTCCATGCAAACGTCAGAACTCCGTAAGGGATTCTCCAGGGGGGTGTTTCATAGGTGCACACTCTGTCCAGTCATGGAGGCTAGTGTGCCTCAGCTCTCCATCTTGTTCCCTTTTCTTTCTTGTCTGTCGTTCTCCCATGGTGCACCTCAATCACTGTGGTGTCTTTTGTAGGCAATCGTGCCTCCCTTGCAGAAAGTCTATATATAGTCTTATTGCATAGAGGACAATAAGAATCTCTTTACAGGAGTTAGAGAAATCAAGGGTCAAATGGCACCCAAAGAAACATCTCCATGAACCCAGGATGCACAACTCATTCCTTAAAACCCACATCTCCAGGCCAGAACTCTTACCTTAATTTTTATCATCATTATCATCTTCATCATCATCACCACCACCACCACTATCATCATCACTGCTCCTGTAGATCTGGGGATCAAAACCATACCTTGTATGTGCTGGGCAAGTGCCAGGCCAAAAGTTGCCCCTTACTCAAAATTTATATCCACTTACACAGCTCCTTGTTATCTCCAGAGATGTTATGTGGGAGCCTCAGTTTCATCTTGTTCAGAACCAGATTGATGGACTTTTCTGTGAACTCGTTCTTCTGCTCAGCTCCCTCCCAAACTATAGAACCATTAGTCATTATGTACGGCTTAGGCTGGGGGTCATTTTGGTGTCCTGTAGCCTCCTTTCTTCCACACTCTGTCAGTTACCACTGTGTGTATTTTACCTTTGAACTTTACCTAGACCTCACTTTTGTCTTTCATGTCAATGTCTTTTTGATTGTCATGGCTGCCTGATGGTCAGTGATGCTTTGAATGAGAGATGTCTCTCACAAGCTCAGGTATTAGGATTCTTGTCCCACAACTAGTGACACTGAGTGGATTATAGACCCATAAGGAAGAGGAGGCTTCTTGGAGGAAGTATGTCACTGAGGGTGGCTTTGAGAGTTGATAGCCTAACCACACTTCTGATTCAGTCTCTGCTTTGTGTTTGTGATTAAAGACAAGACCTCTCAGCCTCCTTCTCCAGCCACCTCCTACCATGCCTCGCCCACCAATATGGACTCTCCCTTTAGAACCATACACCAAAATAAACTTTCTCCCTTCCACAAGTTGCTGTTTGTCATAGTATTTTACCACAGCAACAGAGAAGTGGCTAATACACTTTCCTTCTCAGGTCGTCAAATAATACCCACACTGGGTGAAGACTAGGCAGTTTACTATCTCCATCCTTTTCAGTATTTCATCTCCACCCAGCCTAAGTGAAGAATTTCATTAATTCCCTGTTCACAAAGGGTTAGTGTCCTCTTTAGTTTGGTCTACACGGTCTCCTGTTCCTCTATTTCTCCCCTTCAAACACAGCAACCCATGTGGTAACCATGTGGAATTATTTTCTGGATGGTCCTTATCCTCTGTCTCTGTCCACATTCTCTCCCTGGGCTGAAATTCCTTCACAGTGTTCTAATAATTTAGCTCTTCCGTTTCTCCATGGGATAAGGCTCAAGCATCTCATTATTCAAGACCTCACTCAAAAAAAAAAAAAAAAGCTTTGGATTCTTTCTTGGTCACATTTCCCCTTCCTTGTCATGAAGCCAAGGCCACACACAGGACAAACCCCACTGATTTTCTGGCTTCCCTTTTCCTTACACAGAATTCAGCAACAGATTCTATGCCACTTTACTCATATCTCCCTAAACATCTCAAATTATTTTAACAAACAGGGAGATCATGATTACAGTATCACTATAAAAATTAAATAATGCAAATTAACCCAAAACCTCATTCCATGTAGCTCTTAATCTGGATCCCTTTCAGACTTCTGTCTCTCCAGACTGCTTTTCACAAAGAATACTGTGGTGTTCTGGCTTTCTGTTGCCATCAATACCTGACAAGAAACAGTCTAAAAAGAAGAGGGTTTTATTTTGACTCATGACTTCAGAGTAAGGGTGAATAGCTCCAATGTTGCTGGGCCTTGAGGAGGCAAAACATCAAGACCCAAGGGTGTGGTGATTTGAATAGGCGTGGCCTCCGCAGACTCATGTATCTGAATGCTTGGCCCATAGGGAGTGGCACTACTAGGAGCTGTGGCCTTGTTGGAGTAGGCGTGGTCCTGTTGGAGAAAGTGTGTCAGCTTTGAGGTCTCCTATGCCCAAGCTATGCCCAATGTGGCACAATGAGTCCTTCTGCTGCCTTCACATCAAGATACAGAACTCTCAATTCCTTCTCTAGTATCATGCCTGTCTGTTCTCTGCCATGTTTCCTGCCATGTCAACAGTGGACTAAACCTCTGAAACTGTAAGGCAGCCGCAAGTAAATGTTTTTTCTTTATAAGTTGTCATGGTCATGGTGTCTCTTCATAGCAATAAAACCCTACCTAAGACAAAAGGTATGGAGGAGTGCATTTGTTCACTTTCTGGGCATGAAGGAGGGACAAATGGAAGGGAGGATAGAGGGAGAGAGGGAGGGAGGGAGACAGAGAGAGGGAGAGAGGGAGAGAGGGAGGGAGGAAGAGGGAAGGAGGAAGGGAGGAAGAGGGAAGGAGGGAGGGAGGGAAGGAGAGGGAGGGAGGGAGGGAGGGAGAGAGAGAAGAGAGAGAGAGAGAGAGAGAGAATGAACAAACAAGGACATACCCTCAGTGACTATTTCCTCTATCCAGCTAGGCCCACCTCTTGATGTTTTCTTCCCTCTCAAAAGAGTAACAGCACTGGCTACAAGACTTCAATTTACATCCTATGGGAATATTTCATATTTAAATCCTAACAATCATACTTTAAAAGTATTTCCATCTGAGTGCATACAGATGGGCTAATCTCTGTAGCATGTGATTGTTGCAGTGTTCCACAGAATGGACATAGTTTAGATAACCCTTCTGCTATTGATGTATATTTATGGTTTTTCCCAACATTTTGCAACAACAGACAGTGCTAAAGATTGCTTTTGTATATTTCCTGTGCCCAATTGCACAATTTATAATCCTATAAATCTGGACACCATTTTTTAAAAATCTGGTAGTCTTTTTAAATGTTTTTAATGTATTGATAAGAATTATTTGTATATTCTGGAGAATAATTTCCAGTCTATCCCCCCCTCCCCATGCATGCACTCACGTACTTATGCACGTATATATATATATATATATATTTTTTTTTTTTTTCTTCTTGTTTCCAACTTTGGTTTATTGTGTCTTTTAACATAGGAAGTTTCAAATCTTTAACTCATACTTGTATTTGTTTTTCGTTTCAGTCTCAGGAAGACAACAAGGCAAGGTCACTTGCATGTTTTGAAGTTTTATTTACTTTTAAATTTCCTGTTGTTTTGGTTTTTGTGTTTAGTTATTCCAATCACTTGGGATTTAGTTTTACATGCCTTAGATGTTAGTATTCAATTTTCTTTCATTTTCTAAATTGAAAAATCAATTAGTCCACTTATCCCCAACCCAAATTGAAATGCTGTCTTTTATAAACTAGCTTTCTAAATATATTCGCAGGTCCGTTTCTGAACCTTGTGCTGGATTTTCCTGATCTTGTCCCTTGTTTCTGGGTCAGCAGCACATTGTTCTAGTTACAGTCTCTTTCTCCTGTATTTTGCTATCTGATATGAAGCCACTTTTTTAAAAAGTGCTAAATATTTGAGAGATGGGTATAATTTCAGTAGCCAGTGAGTCACAGCGCATTGGCAGAGTGGTCCCTGTGAGTGTTGAATGAGTCAGGGCTTGGTACTCTGTGTGCCGAATTGCATACTCTTAAAGCCCCCCAAAGACGGTGGCAAAAATGACACTGTTCCTGGCTTTTCACTCCATTCCTTACTGTAGCTTAGTGTTTGGTACTGAATTATTTCATAAAAGTCATAATTATTATTTTATTTTGAATAAATAATTCTAAGTATACAGTATATATAAAATGGAAAAAGGACGAAAGTGAAAACTGACTCTTTGCAGTTTCTCAGCGTCAACCCTTTCTATTGGTTTCTTCATGGCATCCTGCATACATTCTGGCCCGGACATTGTTGCTCTGTGGGTTGGAACTCAGATATAAGATGACGTGGATGACTTATTAGTCAGAATTACAATCAATTTGTTTTAATAAATACTTTTGATATGTGCAATCTCTCGCATATCCTGAATAAAAATTGCTGTCTTCAGTACAGTGAAATGGAAAACCTGACATTTGCATAATTTTGTTATTTGAAATTCTGGCCTGTATTTCTGTTTGTTTTGTGGCTGTACATTTGAGGTCTACTTGTATATAATCTTTTTGTAGTAATTGGAGCAGTCCCTGGACTATGTAAGAGTTCTAAAATTTTGATTTTCAATCCTGTAGTTTTATCCTAAACCAAAATGCCTAACTTCAGTTTTAAAAGTAGAAGTTAACTTAATAAATTCAGGGCTTCAATATCATTCAGTAGTGATTCCAGGGTCTTTTATATATATGCACATGTGCCCCTTATACTATATAAACCTTCTAATAATGACTGGGCTTTGGGCATTTGTATATATAAATCAGTCCAACTCCTATTGGTTGTGTGTTTGGTGAAGCTTTGTAACGATTGTCTGTTAGCATTCATTCTTCAACAATATTTGTTCTTGACAGTTGTGGTTTTTGTTAAGCATTATGAAACTGTTGTCTGTGAACATTATGTAGAAGTATAGCTTCTGACAAAGAAACTTGGATGATATTTTCGAGATACTAGGATGCTACCCACAGAAGAAAGAGAATGGTCTCTAGAAATGCTTGACCAACCAGCTATTCCTTCTAGACCTCTTAGTTGTTTAAAATTGACCGTACAAGCACCAACTCCCTGATACCTTCCACTTACTCTCCTATTTTATTTAGGGTTCACTGCTGTGAAGACACAGTATGACCAAGGCAACTTTTATAAAGGACAGCATTTAATTGGAGCTGGCTTATTATAGTTTTAGTGGTTTAGTCCATTATCATCATGGCAGGAACCATGGCAGCATCCAGGCATCCAGAGTTCTGGGGAAGGAGCTGAGAATTCTATATCTTGATATGAAGGCAGGCCAACAGGAGGAGGGTCTCTTCTGCACTGAGTGGAGCTTGAACATAGGACTTCAAAGCCAACCCCCACAGAGACACACTTCTTCCAACAAGGCTCCCCTTATTCCAAGATCACACCTCCTAATGGTGTCACTTCCTGTGGGCCAAATATCCAAGTACATGAGTCTATGGGGGCCAAACCTACTCAAAAACTATACTTCTCAATGCAGACTCAAATCAGACCAAACAACTGTAAATCTTACCTTGGCAATGAGACGCAGGCGAGAACAAGGCGGGAGAATTGTCAGAGCCATAATGAAGGCATGTTGGACATGGTAGTGCTTCCCTTAATCTCAGCACTCGGGAAGTTGAAGATACCTTAAGTTTGAGACCAACCTGGGTGTCATCGTGAAATTTTGCTCAAACCAACATAATGGAGTTCTTTCCAAAAGTAACTAAAGCCAAGAGGTTATGCAGACATTGCTCCTGTGTACCAGATTCTGAATGTGCTCTGACCTTCACTCTCACTTGTATTCTGCTTCTATTGTGTAAGACAGTTATACTGCGCTGAATTGTTAAAACAAAGAATTGCTGATCTCTGTGAGTTCAAGGCCAGCTTGGTCTACAGGAGTTCTAGGATAACCAGGGCTATGAAGAAAGACCCTGTCTCAACAACCAAACCCAAACAAATAAAAATAAGCAAAAAACACAAAGAATGGAGGAATGTAAGCAGCTGGCAGAAATGAATACATTCTGAAGAGACACTTATGTCCCGCTCTTTGGCTAGTATTCAAGCATGTGCACCAACAAATTCGAATTTCCCCAGGAATTTTCTTCTGGGGGAAGAAAATCTGCAACCACTGGTGACAGTCAGAGGAGAGGTTTGTCTACCAGAGGAGGAATCTAATCTGTCTCTTGGAGATGGATTTATAACGTATGGGACAGTCTTGCAAGAGATACTGGAGCAGAGACTACGGTAGGCAGGACTACACCTTGCCCAGACAACTTGGTTCTTCATATTTCTTGCCTTCTATTTAAACTCTACTCTCATTTAAGATTCCCAGTTGAACTTGGGATCTACTGGGTATTTTTGTTCCTCTTCCAAAATGTGGCTACATTGAAATTTTTCCTTTATTCTGCTTTGTCCTGTAAAAAGAAATAACTCTGCACATGACATTAGAGAACTTAAAACTTCAGCTTTGATTTATACTGTTAGATTGCTCTCTAAGAAATTGTGAGAGGTTTCACAATGAAAATGCACTTGCTACTGGGTTTCAGACTTGCTCAGACATACTCAAGTATTATGGAAAGCACCAAAGAGGCTCTGGATGGGGCCCTGAGATTGAGTCAACTTCTGTGTGTGTGATGTACCCATGTTAAAAAGTTCAAGGAAGACCCAGTCATCTAATTAATGAGAACCCTGTTTAAAGCTCTAATAATGAATAAGAATATTAGTAGCTTGAATAAAGTACTTGTGCCTTTATTATTCATTAGAAACTGGCAGTAAATAATAGGTTTGAATTTCACAGTCATGAGGCCGCTAATCAAAGCACGGGCACTGCTTAAGATCATAATTCATTATCCTTCTCAGCAACAGCGTAACAGGGCTTGGCTTTATGAATTGCTAACTGGGCCCTAGTCTCGGACTGATTCAGAGGGAGAAAGGCTGGTAGTCACACAGCAAGATGGGAACACTGTTTCATATATTGGAGGGGCCTATGATCCGGATCCTACTCCAGAGATCAGCCTGGTATCCCCACTGTCCTTGTCAGGAGTAATTCCTGACAGTAGGTTGGAAAGAGTGTGTCTCTTAGCAAGAAGCCATCTGGGAGGCAGAGGCTAATTTTATTCTAACTCATTCTTTTTGATTCGGTGTTGGCTCTGATAGGTCAGCCCTTGTCCCTCCATAGACATTACTTCATTACTTTGTTTCATCTGGTAGACCAAATTCCTCTTCCTTCTTCTTGTTCTTTTCGCGTGACCATTTGACTTTCTTTTGAAGCCTCTTTTCTTTTTCTGTTATGACTTTAGAAAAAACACACAAAGCAAACATCTCTTCCTTCTACCTGGTGTGGGCAGAAATAAGATGAACCTTTACGTTGTGGCGTTCTTCCAATCCTTTAGTGTCTCCTCCATTTTTGTAGCACTTCTCCAAAAATGAAAGGAGGCAGGGAAGGAGGTTGTGCCCTTTTGCTTGACTCAGTTTCCCTTGCTGAGACATCCTCCCTGATTTCTTTATTCTTTCAATGGCTTCCTTTGGCTGTTCATGAGTCTGAGGACCCAGGCATCCCCTTATGGTAGCATTTCACACCTGCTGCACCCAGATCTCTAAGGACGTGAGTGTAGAGCTCTCTAGTTAGCCTGGTCAGAGGAGATGCATTGAGAAGAAGCTAGAGCCACTGCAATCATACTCCATAACAAAATTTTATTAGCATGATGTCAAATAAGAAAACTTTTCTACTTGCCCTATTTACCTGAAATGACAAGATTTTACTCAGTTGAATATAAAAGTTTCTCCCAGTTTCTACTATTTGGAAGCGAGAAAACAGACACACAGGCAGGGTACCTGATACCACAGGTCTAAGGCCTAAGAAGTGCTAAGTGTAGCATGCATTAGTTTTAGGCTTTGGGCCTGAGAAAGAAATCATTCTCCATCTCCCTCTAAAGCAAGTCTATCATGTCTTGGGCTCCCAAGTCTGAAGCCTGCTCTTTGGAGCCTAACAGAGCATCTGCATTTCAGGAGAAGCTAGGCTTGAGGTATCTTATGGCTTCAAAGGCACAAGTCATGCAGCTAAATTAAAAGCTATTGGGTTGGTCTCTTCAATGCAGCAGGTGAGCCACTCTGGAAAGGGGCGTGGATCCTGACTGGTGCTTGTCCTTGGTGCCTAAGGGTGGCCTACATGTCATTAGCCCCATTCTTTTTGCCCCTCTGTTGCAGAACAGTCACACATATTGGAATTGGAAAGGTGAGGGCTCCTGCACAACCCCCCCAACCCCCCATGTGGGAGGGTCATGCATGACTTCCCAGCATGCAGAGGGAACCTGTGCACTGTTGTCCCAGTGCACACAAGGAAGAGAGGCTCACTGTTTGAGTAAAACACAGAATGTGGGAAAGAGACCAGCTTTCCCTGGAATGAGTCTCCTTAAGCTGGCAAGAGCCTGCACTTAACATACACATACCTGGAGGCAAGCACCTCCTTGGAGTAGTGGGAAGAACCGTATGGAGAGAGTGCCAGCAAGGACAACAGGGCCCCCGACAGATGTGAATTCTCTGAGGCCATCAGTAGTGGGTACTGAACACTCACTGGGCTCTGCATTTAGCCCTATGGTTGGTACAAGTGGAGTCAAGTCAAGGGATAAGACATCATTTATGCTCAGGAGATTTTTTTTCTTCTTCTTCATGTTATTACTGTTCTATAATTAATGGAATAGAATCCAAAATCCACATGAAGGGCCTGGAGAGCTGTCTGAGGAACAGAAGGAGCCCCCTGCAGACACAGCACATATGGTTCATCCCAATGGCAGCTAGACCTGACTCCCCTGGCCCCCAATCCAGCAGTAAAAATGGCTGTCAGATAATTAAATGAGGTTGCATAATACAGAGGGAAGATAATGAATTCTCATTTCTGAAGGCACGGGAGGATACATGTGATAAGGTTTGATTCTGTCCAATTTATGTTCTTAATACTCTTTCTGTCTCTTTCTGCACCACCTCCTTGGCTGTGGGCATTCCTCAGTGGTCTTGCATTACATGTGGTTATGTTTGCACTTGTACCAATTAGTCCATCTGGGGTTGACCCCGAGTCTGCTCCAGTTTGAGTTCATAGCCTCCGAGGCCGAGGTCTCCCTCGTAGATGTTTTCCTTGCCTAAAGTCAGGCCTGAAGACTTCTGGTCCAGAGCTAGCTTTGTGGCAGGACTGCTGGAAGTGGGGCTCTGCTCCTGGTAATTCATGGCGAGTTCATCTTGGTTGACGATACATTCCACATCATCCTCTTTCAGTTGTTCCTGCTTTAAGACAGATAGAGAGACAGGTCACTTCATGATGAAGGCAGCAAACAGTAGCATCCTCACAATGTAGGAAAATGGAATGTTTTGTGTGTGCGACACACAGACATAATACACGCAGGTGGAGGCCAGAGGTTGACCACAGCAGTTTTGAATGGTTTTCTACTTCCTCTCTCTTGTATCCCTCTTTCCTTTTGGAGCTAGATTCTTTCACTAAACCTGGGGCTCACCATTTGGTTAGGTTAGCCGGCTAGTGAGCTCTAGAGAGCCACCTGTCTCTATTTCTTCAGAATTGGTATTACAGGTACATGCCAGGGGGCTGAGTTACCAAATGCAGGCCTTCATGGTTGAATGGCAAATACTTTACTAACTGGGCATCTCCCTAGGACTGGAGACTCCCTTCTCTTTGATTTAATGGCAAATTTTATTATGTACTGTCCCATCTGTGCTTGCACGTGGCACAGCATTTGCCAAGTCAGCAATGAAAACTTGGCCTTCTACACAGCCTCAAAGACTCTCCCAGCCCAAGGTCAGCTGAGTCCCATGACCCATCTCCTTGGGCTGAGGGAGAAAGAATGGGATTGGGTGGATTCTCTTCACTGGCACCTACTTGACCATAGCCAAGACTTAGCCAAATCCTGTAGAGAAGTTTCATGCTGGTTTTGAAAACCCTCAGAGTTGAATATGTTCTGTTTTACTATAAATGGGTTTTCAGCACATTTCTTGAGACAAGTGTCAGAAGACGAGATGTGACTGGCATTGACTCTGGTAGACTGAATAACATCAGAAATGTATAGACCAGGCCAGTAATGGTCACCCCATCCAGAGGTTCCCCTGGAGAGAATGACATCTCAGCCTTCCTTCTACTGATTAGAGAGGATGACAGCAAGTCACTGCACAGTGAGGGTTGCCTGGGTTACCTTAGGACAGGGTTCCCACCTTTAGCTTACTCTAGGAGCATCTGAGACCTTTTTAAATCAGATCTGCCCTGTGAGGGTTATTTTTGTCACGTTCCTCCAGGAAGCCCCCAGCTGCTGCTGAGCCTATCTGAGAAGAGTCTCCTTCTGCAAGGGAGTGCCAGCTGACGGCTCCTGAGGCCACTGTCAGCTCGCACACTTCGCTCTCCTCCAGTTGCCTGACACTCTGATCTGCTGGTAATGACTCTAATTGCTTCTCAGTATTTTTCTTATTCTACTCCCCTGAGCTATAAAACACAGACCTAATATCCAAAACTTCAAAACACAGCAGTTTGTGAGAACACATCACTTTTACATTTTCCAAGTTCATTTTATGGTTAAAGATATTGGCAACAATAAAAAAAATGCCTTTTTTACAAAGAAGAATAAGCCAAGCTCAGCAACATCGGAGCAGAGAAGAAGGAACACTTCTCGGTACAGTAAATTTAAAAACCGCCTCCTCCTCCAGCCAGGGAGTAAGAGCCCTGAGCTCCCTGGTTCATCAGTATTTACCAGGCTCGCCCACGTGATCATTCACTCACCCCATAGGCCTGAGGACTGGTGAGCAGCCTGGAGACTGGGCCACACCATGCCGGCAACGTGGTGGTCAGTGGAGGGCCGGAATGTGTTAAGATGGGTTTCAGGTATCTGGGAGGGCCTGTTAAGGAATACTCGCCAGGAGGAAGTCAGAGTTCTGTGTGAGAACCCAGCAGAAACCCTTTGCATGCTGCTCAAACAGACAGTTATGTTCACCTTTAAATCTTCTGCTCCCTCATTTAGGAAGCAATTTGGCCTGCAAAAATTGCTGTTTGTAATCTTTGCTCTATACACTGTTGTAGCCCTCCAGACAACCTTTAATCATGCAAGGATGGTAAAGGGGCTCCACACACAGTGTCAGAAAGAGACACAAGCATCCCTCTGCTCCCTCCAGGCCTGGCCCCACGGCCAGTCTGTTTACAGCATTCATTCTGAAGAGCTACTTAGAACAATAGTGTAAGACCTGTGTTTAAAAATGTATGTGAGTGCACCTACACACACACACACACACACACACACACACACACACACACACACGGCATGGGATAGGGACGGAGGGAAGGAAAAAGAGAGGAAGAGAGGGAGGGAGAAAGGGCCGGAGGAAAGGAGAGAGAGAGGGAGGAGATTGAGAGAGAGAGAGAGAGAAAGAGAGAGAGAGAGAGAGAGAGAGAGAGAGAGAAAGAGAGAGAGAGACAGAGACCACTCTTTTCCACAAAGAAGCAAGAGGTATTTCCTAAAATGCTCAGGCATTTCAGAACTGGGTAGTCAACATAAATTGTGTTCCAAGATTCTTCATTTTCAGCATTCAATATACTCAATGTATACATCATACGTCAGTGCACTTTTATACAAAACTATGCACATAAGCTGCTGCCAGGTTTATTCTATTGTCTAGCACCAGTCTTTCTCGTCTTTTTATCCCAAAGCACCCTAACCAGTTAAAAGGAAAACTGGTTCACTGGGAGCCATTGTGTTTCCCTCCAGTTTAGCAGTAATGGGATCCGTAGAAGCGGCCTCGTGTGCCATCATCATCATCATCATCACCACCACCACCACCACCACCATCATCATCATCACCATCACCATCACCACCATCACCATTATTATTTACCGAAAGAAAGCAGTGAGATCATCCCACCATGCATTGAAGTGACTTAAGTTCATATGATTTCCTTTGCTGGAGAGTATTTTACTCTGTCCACCTACTGAAAAGCAATAATAAAAGGGACAAGGAGAAGAAGGGGAGCAGTGGACACTGGTTGGCTTGTAGAGGTCTCCAGCTGCCCACAGGCACCCGGGGTGTGGGAGAGGACCCGAGGAAGGAGTGTAGGACTCACCCACAGCTGGAGTACACCTCTTTCACTCCCACGATGTCCCTGAAAGTGGGAGCAGAGAACGGACCTTTGGTCCCCGCCACTAACAATGACATGGCATTAAAGCAGCAATGTAGCTGGGGAGACCTGTGAACTGACCCCGGTATGCAGGGAGGAAGGTGACTGACAAGAATTGTAAGCCACTTTGCAGTGTTACGTTCAAACGGGGAGGTTGGCTCCTTTAAGATGAGTGGCTGGTAAAGCCAGCTGAGGGCTGGGGAAGAAATTATCCTTCAGAGACTGGCTTTGCTGTCACATCTTGTAAGTATATATACAAATCTGAAAGCCCTTGATGATATCCTATTAATTTTCATTAGAGCATTATTTCCTTCATTTTATGGATGAAGGGATCAAGGCCTGGAGATATTATGATTTTTACATAACCTAAAGGCTCTCTTTGCAATTTTTGTTGTAAGCCTTGCATTTAGTGGCTCAGCCATCTTTCCATGCCCCCACCCTGCGATTTTGAGACCACCCCCATCATGTCCGTAAGAAGGTAACTTATCAAGGCAGAATTAGGCTTGCCAGATGACTGCAGCGTTCTCTAAAAGCAGACTTTGAATATCCTTTGTGCTGATCAGTTGTAGCCTCTCCTGGGTCAGGGTGGAGAACCTGGTGTCCTGTCAGGGCTTACCATATACAAGAGGACCATGAGAGTCTGTGGAAAAGCTTTTTAAAGGCCAGATGAAGAGCAAGGAATCAGTTTCTAGAGACCTAAGTAGTAGCATGCCATCCATGTTCTAGGGGTACCACTATGGCCAAAACTCTAAGAGTATGAGAGGGGCTCAGGGAGCTTCTACATGTTTTACACTGTGCTGAGAAATAAAAATGACAAAACAGTTATTTAAATAAAACAGGAATTTAGAGTTGTGTTAGGAACATTCTTTGAATTCTGATGAGGTACCTCTTTAAATTATCTATAATACCATTAGAGCAAACCATTAAGGGCTAAATTTCTGGTGGTATGTGTACGTGTGTGTGTGTGTGTGTGTGTGTGTGTGTGTGTGTGTGTGTGTGAGAGAGAGAGAGAGAAAGCGTGTGTTTTTGTGTGTGTGTTTTTGTGTATGTGTGTGTTTTTGTGTATGTGTATGCTTTTGTGTATGTGTTTGTGTGTGTGTGTGAATGTGTGTGAGTGTATGTGTGCATGTGTGTGTACATGTGTGTCTCTGTGTGTGTCTGTGTGCTCGCGCATGCATTCAACCTGAATGAAGCCATTCAGCTCCTTCTGGATAGGCTCTGCCAATTTTTCAAAGATAATGTAACATAAACACCAGCTCTACTGTACAATTGATGGTCCAGTTAGGAATTAATCTGAGCTTCGAGTTCGTAATAGATATTCGTTAAAATAACCTAAGTAGAAGTCTTGAATTTTGATTTGCAGTTCAGACGCTATTTTTCATGGTATTAAGGATGAAGCCTAAGGAAGGCTTCATGCTAGGGAGGCACTGTCCCATTGAGCTTATCTATAGCCCTCATTTAACCTTTACTTTGAGATGGGGCAGCCTTAATAAGTTGCTCATGTCTTGAACTTGTGGATTTCCTGCTTCAGCATCTCATGCATCTGGGATTAGATGCCTTTGCCACAAGGCCTGGAGTTATTTACTTGATTTTTAAAATTTGTTTTCTTGAACCCAGGGCCTTGTGCTTCCTAGGTAAGCGCTTTACCACTGAGCTAAATCCCCAGCCCCTACTTGATTTTTAAAATTTGTTTTCTTGAGCTGAGGTTCCAGTCCTTGTTTAAGTGAGCATGGGGATCAGCAGTGAGAGCAAACACAGCCACCAGTCAGGCATTTAGTGTAGCACTGGGATTCATGGGCGCTCAAGCAGACCCCATGCCCTGAACATCTGTGTTAATTAAAAATTATGAAGCAGGGTCTAGCAGGAAGTGATGAGTGGGGGTTGGGGGGTGGGCGGCCATTGCTGATGTGTGACTCCTGGGAAGCCCGTGATGCCTTTGACTGTCCTGTAGTAGTGTGAACTATAAAAATCATGACCTCTGTGCATAAAGGGAAGTATAAAGTCCTGTACATTGCCATGGAGATGTGGCATGAAGCCGAGGATGTGCTTGGTTTGCTCAGTGATGGCCATATGGTACGCTCAGTAGACTCTCTCTGCTGAGCGTCTGGCATAGGAGAATATTGAGAGGTAGGGTGGGGTGAGGACGAGAAGTAGGTTCTGCACGATTCCAGAGGTGAATGGGAAGGGTGGATGACAGCCAGTGCGTGAGGTTTTCTGGAGGATGGAAGACTAAGAATGGTCAAATCATAAATGGACCACGTGAGCTTGTGTTACAGACAGCAGGGATCCCAGGGAGGTGATGACGTCATAGGGATCCCAGGGAGGTGATGATGGCATAGGGATCCCAGGGAGGTGATGACGTCATAGGGATCCCAGGGAGGTGATGACGTCATAGGGATCCCAGGGAGGTGATGATGTCATAACCTAAGGTGTTTAGACATTACCTTATACTTCACTCTCTCTCATTCCCTCCCCCTCTCTCTCCCTCCCTCCCTCACTTGTTCACTCACTCAATCACTCACTCACTCACTCACTCACTCACTCACTCACTCACTCACTCACATGTTTTTTACCATGTTTTTTTTTTTCCCAAACTAGTACAAGGTAAAGACAAGCACCCACAGAAGCAGAGTAACAATTCTGTTGGAATTGATGGAATGTCTTGTTTCCGGCCGACAGTATCCTTGTGTAGGGCTATTTCTTTCTTTCTTTTTTTTTTCTTTTTCTTTTTTTTTCGGAGCTGGGGACCGAACCCAGGGCCTTGTGCTTCCTAGGCAAGTGCTCTACCACTGAGCCAAATCCCCAACCCCAATATTTCTTTTATCTGTAAACAGTATTTGGCCCACCTTTATAATGTCCTCAATACATGATTGCTAACTCAATGAAGACACCAGCTATGCCAGGTGAGGAAAGGCTCAGTGGAACCTAGCAGACCTGACTGAGACTATGGGCCCTTCTCACAGCAATCCTGTCACAGAGACAGAGTAACTGGACCTGCTTATAGAATGACTGAGTGGAATCAGGCAGGCAGCAACTTCCTGATTCTTCATTGCTAAGCAATATCTGAGAAGCAGCTGGATCTCCAAGGCTACCTGAATTATTAAAAAGTAAGAAAAATCTTTTGATCTACCAAAAAAAAAACCCCTCAACAGCACATTTTGCAAAATGTGTTATTTTTCTCATTAGGGCTCCAGTGTGTGTTTGGGGAGGGAGATTCCCCATGGGGGCATTTGGCTATGGCTAACTTTGCTTCCCTCATAACCTGATGATGTCCTGAGACAAAATGTTAAGCTATTGAAGAAAAACAGTGACTTTTCTCATTTTTAAAGGGATGAGCAGTTCAGGGATGAGTGAAGGGCTTTACACACATGGAGTAGGAGGGGCCTTTAGCAAATTCATGGTCTCCTTTGGCTGGAGAGCCTAGAGCAAAATTCAGTTCCCATCAGTACTAACAACCGAGGTTCCTGGCCACAGGAACACCTCTCTCATCTATGACACATGCGTGTTGAGGTTTGGATTACTGTCCACTATTAAGCTTTATTCATTTTAAGTTTTCAAGTTGCCACAGCCAATAGATGTCCAGTTCGTTGGTGTTTATGCCTTGTTTAAATAACTTTGCCCAGATGGTGAGAAAGACCCATCTCAGATTCCCCCTTTAAAGCCCCATTGCCCCCTGGTATGGACTCAAGATTTTCTGTGTTTTTTCTCTCTCAGTTTCCTGTGTTAGATAAAAGCCTATGCTTCAATACGATGGTAAGTGGAGATGGAACATTGAAGGGTAAGTGGGCTGTCGTGACATCGTCAGTGTGTGTCGTGAGGTTGTCCAGTGCTGCGATTGGTGTCCTCAGAAGAGGCCTGCACTCTCTGTCTACCAGGAGGAGAGGTGTTATCAAGACTTGGCCATGCTGGGATCTACTCTTGAAATTTCAGTTTTCAGACTAATCAAAACATAAATTTATGTCTTTTTGAAGCCAACTAGTCTTTGTTGTGAAAGCCACAGCAGAATAAGTTATCCATGTCTCTGGCCCTTGAGTGTGGTTTTGAGACCTTTGTAAGCTCTGTGGCCCAGGTTACTTTCAAACTCATGGCAACCATCCTTGCTCAGCCCCCCAAGTACTGGGATTATGGGTGTGAGCCACTATCTCTGGCTTTATTTATTTTTAAGGACTCTTTATTCTGTAACAAAACAATACAGCTGACCAGGGATCACGCAAGTTTGGAACACAGCAGAATCTCTTTAGGATATAAACTGACATCCATGTGATGCAAACCTTAGACAGGAAAGGAACAAGAATAACTTTTCAGAGCTTAGGATGAGGGTAGGTGGAGGAAGAGTCTACTAGGCCAGGAGCCCACATCTATGTATTGGCCTCTAATCTTTGTTTTGACTGACGGCACAGCTATTTGGCCTGAGGTGATGAATATTTGATGTTGGTCTTGGCTTAACACAGCATCAGGGAGTCTGAAATGTACTGGCTTGGTAAATGGGTTTCCCATAACAATAACACGCTTGCCAGGGTCCAGTTGCCTAAAGAGGGCAGTACCTGTCTCTAGGTCGGGTCCTTGGGACACTCTCTACTCCCCACTGATTTCTGAACATTCTCATTTATCTTGTGTTCTCCTTATTAGTACAGGTGGAGGATAAAACCCTTTGCTAAATCAATGAACCTGGAAGCAGACAACTTTTCAAGTCTCAGGTTTTCTTTCCCTAGCCCACTCTTAGCTGCAAGGTACTTTTAGCTCCTAGTGCCAGATTGCCAGCAGAGATAGGAAGGAAGGAATTGCCAGATCAGTGAGAAGGGTAAGTGGATGCTGAACTGGACGCCAACCTGACCCTCAGCCCGACAGTTCCTTAGAATACCTGACCCTCAGCCCGACAGTTCCTTAGAATACCTGACCCTCAGCCCGACAGTTCCTTAGAATACCTGACCCTCAGCCCGACAGTTCCTTAGCCAACCTGACTCTTAGCCCGACAGTTCCTTAGCCAACCTGACTCTTAGCCCAATGGTTCCTTAGAATACCTGGGTCCCACAGCACTATTTACAGAGCATCCAGGAACAGGGCAAGCAGAGAACATCCAGACTCACACACACCCAATTGTTCTTTGATTCCAATAGACAACTCACACCCTTTTTGTTTGGTTCTCAGGAAATGTAGCCTAACAAAGTGTGTCCTTCCTCTTCCTTTTGGATATGTCAGATTTTATCATCGGATATTTACTGTCATGCTTTGTTGGTTAAACCCGAAGTGGGTCACTCTGTGGAGTTGGAGTGGGGGCTTCAGGTAGGAGGAGGTTTCTGGAAACTTCTCCATCCTCAGTTCCCTGGCTGCAGGAGGAATTCTAGCTGTAAATGTGCTTGCAGAGACCGTGGCTGGGTGGGATCCTGCCTTTATCTCTGAAGGAATGTTGAGGATAAAACATTTTTTTTTTAAATTCAGATCACATGTGATATTCTGATTTTAAAGCGAGGTAAAAGCATTAATTCATTCACATAATCACATAATATGCTCTTTAGGTGAACAACTGTACCCTTTCTTCTCTTAGAGGAAACTGCCCTGGACAATTGCAGAGCTACAAGGGAAGCTACAAATTCCAGAATTAATGTCGAGGGGCCCAGAGGTGCTTAGTGAAAGCCATGGCCGGGTGAGCTGAGATCACTCCAGTCTAGTCTCTGAGCACTTCTCCTCACATGTCTGTCTGGAGAAGGTTATCCCTTGAAGCTCAGGTGGTGTGTTTCCTCCTCCCAGGAGCCTTCCTGGATCTGCCCTGCTGAATTGTTTTAGCTCCACATTGCTCTGGCCGCTATGTGTACACATTTGTGTAAGAGCATTTGTCATATTGCCTCAAAACTAATCGTTTACAACATGATTTCCTACTCCAGACTCTGATCTCCATGATGTCAGGAACTTTATCATATTTAGTGTTATTCTCCCTAGTTATGGGAATCAAACTCAGGGCCTTGTGTTTACCAAGCATGCACACTTGATTATATTTTTAAAGTATTTTCATTATAGAGAGGAATAGGGAATTGGTGAACCTTATAAATCTAACACATAGTTGCTAATCTTCATAAAACGGAAAAACATGTCTGCTTGGAAACATAACTTGATCATCTACGCAAAATCCCTCGCTCATGTTTCATCCACATCAAATAGTCTCCCTTCTCCCATAGAAACCTGATATGTCCTCATCAAAGTGTCTCCCTCCTCCCGTAGAAACCTGACATCCTGATTTTTATATTAACCATGTCCTTGAGCTTGCATCAAAGTTTTATTACCCATAGTGCCTTCCTTCACAAGTGTCTTTCCCACTAATAAAAAGATCTATGTCTTTTGATTCCTGGCTTTTCCCCTCCAACATTTTTGTTTTTTTCCAGTCTATCTGTTGACCAGTTGACCTCTAACTTTCCCATAGTCCGGATCTCGCTGATTGGAACAAGTAAGACTCAGATATTCTTTGCCCTTGGCATTTCCTGCATATTTCCAGTTGGACCAGATCCGAGCTCTGTTCATATCTGATTATCTCCCTTGGTGTGGTCCTAGCAGCTGCTGACTGATAGGTAATACTTGGAACTGTTTGCTCATTGGGAATTGCAAAATATTGAAATTCTATCTTTAGAATAACTTTATTAGGTAGAACATTTTTACAGAGGCATGCCACTCATTCTGTTGCTGTATTCTGGGACATTTGATATGGAGGATGAAGCCTGAATTGTTCCATGTATTGTCAGCATTTGAGCTAATGACTCATTCCCCAGTCTTTCTAAAGGCAATCATTACTTTTGGTTAAATATCACTGAAAAGTGGTAAGTTTAAATTTATTTGATTATAGTTATTATTGTTGATGACCCATCTTGGGTCAGTAGGAGTCTTTTTAAGTTGCCTCCTGAGTCTTAGTGACAGGACTCCAATATTTTTTTTTCATCAAGGGCTTACTATTGTGTCCTGGACTGTCATTCACAGTGATAGAACTGGCCCTGAACTCATAGAGATCTGTCTGTCTCCATCTCCAATCTCAGTATCTTTGCCATCATTCTTATCATCTATGTGACCATTGTTTTCAGGCTCAAACTTTGAATCAAAGATTTCTCTGAAATATCTTTTATTGAAAAATAGTATTTCAAACCCAGACTGTGGACATTAAGGACCGCTACATATAGTGGAATAGAGATCAACGTTTGACATCGAGCACTCTACTTAAGTAAAACTAAATAAATAAACACACAATATACACATATATACACACATACATACGTACACACATGCATACACCATGCGTGCATACATATACACCTCCAGGTGGGTTGGTAGCATATCCGCGGGGCAGGTACACTCCTCATAGCTAACTTAGGATCCTAATGTGACACGATTAACTGTGGAGCTGGGCAAAGCTGTGCAGTCCGTTCCTGTCAGTTCCCTTCCGTATTTCAGGTTCCATATCTCAAGCCTTCCTTCAAGTACTTCCACCTGAAGTTCAAGTTTCTAATTATTTGGGAGATGACAGAAATAATTAGAATTTTCCATCATCATTCATTCGTTATCTCCCTTATTGCACATGGAGCAGATATAGAACATTGCTATTGCCACCATAATAATTACCCAAAATGTTCATTTTCGCATGGTCTAATTTTTTTGCACTAGCACTTCTTTTATATCCCAGCTTCCCATTTACGGGAACCTATAGTAACTATAGAGAGAGGCCCTTGACTTATATTGCCTGAATGTGCGACTATTAATACATTCCTAGTCTAGCTGTGAAGTACTGTATGTCAAATGTTCACCATCAGATCTTCTGTCAATGTCTCGCAAGTCATTTTGATTGAAGCTTGTTATTCAATAGATTCCTCAGGAAAGGCTCACGGGATCAATACTCTCTGAGTTCTTGTATATTGATAACAGTCAGCGCCCATTATATTTTGAAAGTCAATTCTTCTGGAAATAAAATCATTGACTTGCTTTCCCTGAGTATCTTAAATATATCACTCTATTCCTTTTGACACGAGAAGTTGCTCCTGAAAGCATAATGAAAATGTAAATCATAAGCTTTCCTAGTCGATGCTCAAAGGGCTTTTCCCTTAGAATTTATTAATATTACTATCATTTGTCTGATGCTGTCTGTTCGAGGCTGACGGTCGTAGGCATGAGGCATGCTCTACGAGCAGTTCCAAACCCATTTATTTCTGAAAAGGTCTCTCCACTTAGAACTTGCTGCTTCTTTGCTCTTGTGATCTGGCTATGAAGTGTTATCCTCAATCTCCTGTTGATCCTAAGGATGGTCAGAGGTAGAGCATTGAGAAGTGGTTGGATCACGAGGATGCTATTTTCATGAACGGAATTAACAATCCACGGATGAATTCATGGCTGAAAGGATGGCGGGGCTGGGGTCTGGCAGAGGAAGTAGGTCATCTGGGAGCAAGATGTTGAAGGTATTTATGATCCTACATTCTTTTCTTCTTCTACTTCCTGGCAAGCTTGGGGTAAGAAGCTTGCTCTGACACATACTCATGCTGTTGTGAGTGTCTGCTTCGCCTCAGGCTAGAGCAGGGAGCCAGCAGCCTGAAAACTCTGCATCCGGGAGCCACAGAACCTTTTCCTGCTCTGTAAGCTGTTTTCCTCAGGTGTTTTGTCACAGCAACAGAAAGCTAAATGCATATGGTTTGCTTCCTTCTTTAGGAACTCCCGTTTTCTAGATATTTAAACTCCATTTTCGTATTTGTCATTTTCTCTAAAATTCCTTTTTATATATTTTTCTTTTTTACTGAAAACTTTATCTTTTTCATCTCCAGTTTTTTTTTTCCTGAAGGTATTATTTGTTGTGTTTATTTGGTTTCATAGTCTATGTAATTTAGCCATGATTTGTAAAAATGATTTTTTTCTTTTCAATTGCTTTTGGAGTTTGTGTTTTTGCGATTCTGATTAACGTTGTTCTTCTGTGTTTTGAATCATTTGCACATTGCTTTCTAACTCAGCTAATGTTCTGATTACTCTATGACTATATTTTTGGGTATACTTTTCTTGTGTATATTATTTTGGTTTTATTTATTTTTTCTTGTAATAGCTACCTGGGACCTGCCCTCCATTCTTTTCTTACTGATCATTTCTACGTGAAATTATTTTTGTTGAACCTTAGGAGTGGACTCAGATTTCAGAAAACCATTCCCAATTTCAGAGCTGCTCTTCTCTTGAATTAAACATGGCATTACATGGTGGCTGTATTCTGAACTTCCCTGCCTGTTTGCCCCCTCAGCTGATTCCACTCAGGGTACT
Source organism: Rattus norvegicus (assembly GCF_021556685.1). NCBI lineage: Eukaryota > Metazoa > Chordata > Mammalia > Rodentia > Muridae > Rattus > Rattus norvegicus. Next base: position 103,567,558 of record NC_141541.1, on the reverse strand, counting down.
TTCTACCCTGTCCTGGTAGCTCTATGCTGAGAACTTACAGCCTTCTGTTTGCTCTAACCCTGTGAGCCCGTCTTCCTGAGACCTCCTCGTTTCTCCTGGTAGAGTGGTACTTGCCACTCCCTGAACATATTTCATGGTTCAGTTCCTGTTTCAAAAGCATCCTAACTTCTAGGGATGCTGTCTGCTCCCAGGGGCTGCTGCCCTCACTGTCTCCCAGACACTTCTCAGTTGTTTTCTCTTCTGTCAAGATGCTCATGTCTCTACCCACTTGCCATCTGGGTCTTGTGAGACAACTTGACTCTAATTTTGTTGGAAATATGTCCATGGGTGTTCGGTTTTGTTATCTCATTGTTCCACCCATTTTTATATAGGGTTTTGTAGAGATTCAAAGACTGTAGTGTTGATACCACTACCACCTTCCCAGAATTCCCCCCGGAGCTGCTCAAGCTGCCTGAGACCTGTCCATGATCAAACAGTGCCCCTTAGAAGCATGAAAGTGAATATCCAGGGTCACAGCCATGGCTCTCGACCTTCCCTGGCTGCAGATTTCCCTCTGAAAAATGTACCAACAGGAACATCGTCTGTAGGAAAGTTTATAGGAAGTTGTAGAGCTCCCGGATGCCTTAAAACCCATCCCCATTCCCCCGAGGCTTGAGCTGGGAAACCTAGGAGTGATTAAGAGCAAGGGCAGACTAAGGACTGATAAAGTAGAATGCTGACTATCCTGTTTGTACTGCGGGTTAGCTTTGGGATCTACTTATCACATGTTAAGATAATTCCATTTGGCTCCTCAGATCTAGACAATCCACAGACAAAGGGCATCAGTGTTTGCTGGAAAGGTTAAAGGAAAGGAGAGAGCTCTAAGATGTCAAAGCACCAGCGTAAGCAGGACAAGTGGACTCCAGATAAACCAGTCGACATACTGGGATCAGGAGGAAACCGGAGCATTCATCTAATCTACATTCTTCCATCCTCAGAAGAAAGTCTAAACCCACTCTTTACAAGCTGGTCACCTGACTGCATCAAAGCCCTGTTGTGTTTGTTAAAACGAAGTCTTCTAGGTTGACCCTCTCATGTTGGTGGGCTGAGTGATCTGTGTTTTTAAGCAAACCTGTGATATTAGGCCCTGTTCTAGTATGGCCTCAGCTCCTTTTAACCAGCTATACCCGCAAACCAATTTATTTACAAATGAGGTTGCAGTTTTGAGGTCCTGAGGTTAGGGCTTCCACACATCTTTCGTGGGGGAAAGCAATTCAATCTATAATACCTAACTGCTTTGGAATCATCCAATTTATTTATTTTTTATTTGCATTTCTAAAGTAGCCTTGCTACTGATTATCCATGAGTGGCTAAATTTTTTGGCATCTTTGAACTTACCAAAGTGACCTCACAATGGAGAGGATTAAATGGGATTTTAAAAAGACATAATTTCTATTGCCATTCTGGGCATATAACTAGCACTCAGTAGATGTTAACTAACATTATATTTTCATTGTTTCCTATGAGGACTTACAAGTATTAGAAATATATTTCGGAAGTGGAGAGATGATTCAGCATTTAAGAGCACTGGCTGCTCTTCCAGAGAAGCTGGGTTTGATACTCTTTGTAACCCAGACTGTGGCTCACCCTCTATAATTCCACTTCTAGAGGCTCTGATGTCCTCTTCTGTCCTCCTTGGGCTCTGCACACATAGTGCATGTGTGTAGTGAACATACATATTCCCAGAGGAAACACTTATACACATAAAAGAAAAATAAACCTTTAAAAAAGAAACCTATTAAACGAAGTCAAGGTTCTCTTGTAACATCAACCATATGGCCTGCAGAATTTACCACATTTCTTCTGCTGGCTGCTGGAGTGCTTAGAAAGATATTGCAAAGTTTCCCCCCTAAAGTCCCCAGAAAGATACTGCTCGTTGTATAACCAATGACCCGGTTTCACAGCATGATATTTTAATTAAGCACTTCAGAATAAGGGCTCTTCTCACCCAGGAATGACTATGTCTTTGTGAGTGAGGTATCTGCTTAGAAGTGGGGGATTTTCCACTGAGCAGCAGGTTTTTTAATGTCACCTTTGTGTCTCCTTCTCCCACTGTTACGTTTGTTCACAGGGTCCTAGCTGTCCTTGAGGCTTTCCCACATTCAGTGGTCACTTTTTATTCTTGGCCATTTTGCAGACTGATTAGTAGGGTATCTGTGCTGACTCTTCAAGTAAGGCAAAAGCTAACACACACACACACACCACGTGGAGTGGGCAATACAATGTCCACTATAATTCATTGAGTTGTTGCAGGTGACATTGAGTTAATTTGAGCTGTGGAATGAAGACTGTTCAAGAGGCATGAGGACCTCTTTTTTCTTTTGAAAAGACAAAGAAGAGTATAATTCCTTGAACCCTTCACTCAGCGGTGCTGTCTGCCAGTTGGGCAGAGAACTGTGGGGATGCAGCTCTTGCGAGTTAACATTTATGCAGAAGTGGGCCATTCTTAATATTCATAGGCTTATCAAGATGAGTTTGTCGGACTATTTCTTTGTTTTTGTCAGTGTCCTTCCTGGACTGAGCGGCTATGGGTTGAGTCATAGGACTTATACTTTTACTCTTGCCTTCCCAGGAGAAGCCAACAATATTCCATTCCTCTAGCATGTGCTAGTGTGCCTACTGCCAGCTCACTGGTGCTCACTTGAGCTACTTGTGCTCACTGATATCCAGCTCTCCTTCCTTTTCAGGTACTTAAAACAGATGCATCTGCATCCTTGAGGTAAGTGGAGTTATGCGACAGAGGCTAGCCCACATGCCATGGCCATTAGTGGCAAGTATCACTTTTTGTTTTTGTCTGAGACAGGGTTTCACTTTGTAACCCTAGATGTCCTGGAACTATGTGTGTAGACCAGAATGGCTTTGAATTCACAGAGAGCCACCTGCCTCTGCCCCCCAAGTTCTAGGATTAAAGGTGTGCACTGTCACTGTGTACAGTTACCACTTCTATGTGGAAACATGGGCAGGTAGCGGGTGACTCTTTATCTGTCTCCAGTGATGCTCCCAAGGGTGAGAGAGTGTAGCTACGCATCAGTGCTCAGATTATCTTGAGTTAATAAATGGGGAGAAGTTGTGCCCAGAGACTCATCTGTCTCTTCCACAGCCTTTAAGGGAGAGAAAAACAATATTGCTGGATGAACCTCTGAGATTTTAGGAACATTTGTTACAAGCACTGCCTATATATCTCAATATGATTACAATGTTTTCATTACGCCTTATCAGAGATGTTTGGGATTTCAGAGGCATTCAGGGTTGGTTAGAGGTGATGTTAAATTTTTTTTTTTTTTAATTTCGGAGCTGGGGACTGAACCCAGGCCTTGGGCTTGCTAGGCAAGCGCTCTACCTCTGAGCTAAATCCCCAACCAGGTGATATTATATCTAAACATAAAATTCACTTGCGCTTCATGTGTACTTACCAAATACTTTTAAGGTAATTTTATATTATTTTTTGTGTGTACTTGATTTTGACTGACCAGTCTCATGAGGCTAGGTACGGAATGGAGTATCCTACTGGTGGCTCCATGTTGGTGCTGAAAGGGTTTCAGATTTGAACTTTGCACTTTTAGATTTAGGGTTCATGACCTATGTTGTACTCTCCATATTTTATTTTTAAAATACTAATTCTGAGCTATTGAAATGATTCCACGACCCATGATGGACAGTCACATATAGTTTACAAATCATTTTATGGGTATATCTGACCTATCTGTTACTCTGGAGGGAAGAAGTGCTCTAGGGAGGAGGGAGCTCACACTCCTGTGCTTTTTTTCTGCTGTCCCTGCCAGAGTGTCTGGGACCAAGTTCACTTAGTCAGTGGACTCATTCTTTCTTTCAGTGGGATTCTGCTGCTCAAATGTACAAGAATCCAGATTCAGGTCTTGTAAACTCCACACTTTAAGAATAGGCCTGTGCAGGTTGAGGATTCAGATTACCATGTATCCTGCTGATCACAGAGTACACTGCCATGCAAAGACATGGCTGCTTTATTGAACTGTCCAAGTTGGGGTTAGAGGCCTTCACCTGTGTCTTTAAGACTTCACCTGCAGGGTGCTCCTGCCAGCATTTCCTTCCCAGCTCCCTGGCCACACTTTCTCACAAGCCTTCCTCTCTCACTGTGGAAACCAGGCCTGATCCTCTTCATGCGCTGCTGACTTTGGGTCTTTCCACATGCTCTTCCCTCTGGTTGTACACTTTGGGACGTGGGACTCCCTTACCCATTCATCTACATGCAAAGATGGGCCTTCGTCTCTGAACTCCCTTTGGTGTTTCATTCCCCACTCTTCCAGGACCCCTCGTCCCCTGTCTTACACAGGTGCAAGGTTTAATACAAGGTCATTAAAGCATAGACTCTTTCTCCTACCACCTCTACCACCTTGAACCAGAGATGGCTTTCTCTTAGCTTTTTATCTCGGGGGAGGGGGAGGTCACATGACATCCCATTGAAAAGGAAGTGTTTTGTGAATGACAGAAATATCAGTGCATATGCCAAGGTTAGAAGTGCCACTTACTTCAGAAGGCAAGGTCGATGTATGAAGGTGGACGTGAGAGGCTCTTCTGTGGTACTCATGTTGCCTCATCTCCATAAAATACAATCTAGATATTTACTTTTGCACACACTGCCTCTGAGGCCTTTCCTGAAAGCCTATCAGGTAGGGTGGTATTTGCCTGTCTAGGGCCTAGTCTCCCCTCTTTTATAATAAAAGCTCTAATTTTTTGAAGTAGACTACTTCTGTAACAGCCGACAAAATGGGGAGGGATCAATGGGAAGGTTTTTTTTTTCCACTAATAAAGCATTAATCTTGTCCCCTTTCCCTTCCTGTCTAAAACTTGAATGCATTTTCTGGCACTCCAGAAGCTATTTTGAGGGCAAGAGTGAACTTGAGGATAGAAAGCACACATTAAGACTGGCATAGAAGAAAGAAAAAGGAATGGGATTGTGGGAACACAAATGACATCACTGAGCTAGCTCTGTTAGTTGCCAGTTTATGTACATCCTGACTTCTCTAACTGGGCATGCTCTCTGTCTGCTCTCTTCCCCCCCTTGAGTTCCTACCACCTAGCTATAGCCACTTCACCATGCCTATCTACTATGATGGGTCAAAATTTCTCCATGAGCCCAAGCCAGCCTCTCTTAAGTGGCCTGTAGTAATGCCCAAAGTAACTAAAACCTGGAACCAAGAGTAATGGACTAGAGCTGGGGCCCAAGTCAGGTTGGGCTTCTTTGCTAGGGTCTCTGTGTCCATGAAAGAGCATCTTCGACAAGGCTCCACTAGCTTCCACTCAGACCATTCTCATTATTTACTATGCCAGAATGGTTTGACCCCATGATTCCTCTCCTGTTAGGCTGTGAGCATCTTGAGGGGGGAAGACCGTCACTCATTCCTCTTTGTGTCCTCAAGCACTTAGTGCCTCGCCACTGGAAACAAATCTCCTCAAGTGATGCTTGATGAATCAAATTGAGGCTTGGAAGAGATCTGGGGTCAATATGCAAATCCTCTTGGGATTTTAGTTTGGATCATACTGGTAAGGAATAAAGTCGTGGGACGCGGCACTGACGGGCTCCTTTGAACTCCTTATTGGAAGGAAAGGAAAGAAGTGTAGCGATGGATTTCAGCTACGGATTCCCCCAGGGCAGTTCTGATTTGCTGTCACAGTTTCCTGCCACAAAATCTGTGTCCCTGGCAAGCCTTTGAGCAGCCTAACCACTGAGAATGCCTTGCCCTGCTGTTCTAGCCTCCTTGAGAGGCAAAGCTTTCCCCTGGGACTGGGGATCGAAGATAACTGACTCCTCAGGCATAGTTGCCAGGCTTCACCGTAAGCCCCAGCTCTGCGCCCTTGGCCCTCCCAAGGCACCCTGGGAGGGTTCTTCATGCTTGAGTTGCAAGATTAAATGAATGTATGTTTGGATAAGATGCTTTTAGGCTCCAGATCAAAGTTTTCAGCACTTGGGGGTCTAGACCCCTTTCATCACAAGTACAAAACCAGCTTTCCCATCCTGGTAGATTATGGCTGCCAAGGAAGGCATAGCCTATATCTGCTATCCTAACAAATTTTCTGGGGAGTAGAGGTCATGGCTACCAGGGAACCAATGCGATGAGAAAATGGAAAATGCACATTTCATTAAAACCACTCAACATGTTATTTGGCATGAACAAAATTGATCCTTTGGCTAAATAAAACCACTGGAGAGCAAATTAAACTATGACTCATAATACGATTATTCTGTCCTTGTAAAAATAATAAAAAATTTTTTGGTAGGTTTGCTGTGGGTGTTTTCATGTTCTCTTTAATAAGTGGTTCTAGGGCCCTTTCTGGGAAGGTACAGATATGGACTTAAGCCAAGGTGGCGGCATGGGCCGTCCTGCTTGCTGTGTCTCAGAAGAGATGGAGAAAGCACCGTGTCCACAGGCAGCCTTACTCTCTCAAATCACTTTCCATTCACCTAGATTAGTTACCATCCCTTTGCAATTGTGAGCAGGCAGCTGACTGGAACTGGAAGTCTATTCATTCTTTAAAGAGACATAAGTGGCAGCTGGAGTCCCAGATGATAATTCTCCTTGTTAATATCCAACTGCTGCCAGGAGACCTGGGAGGGAAGATTCACTTAATGCCTGCTCTAGACATTTCAATGGGATTTAGCTCTGGTCCCAGCTTTGAAACCTTTTTTTTTTTTTAAATCACCTCAGAAATTGGGAAGCTGAATGGATTGTGACCTTGAGGTGCAACCCCTCTCTAATGTTTCAGAAAGGTGCCCAATTTCCCCTCACATGCATCTGTCTACTGCTTAGCAGTGGGAAGGAAGGAAGGGAGGAAGGAAGGAAGGAAGGGAGGAAGGTATTGCTTGCTTTCCAGAAATATGATTATGTTGTGGCTATCTGCAGCTCAACCTGAGCCTTAGCCAACAGGAATTTGGTAAAGAAAAGTGGATCTTAGAAACATTTCCACCTCAACCCCACAGGACTTTGGCTCCCTGGCAGTCTTGTAACATTTAAACATGTCTCCAGAACACTTGGATCCTCTCGGCAGACATCATCAATGGCGGGAGGGTCTCTGTCATTATTCACGGGCCATCTTCCAAACCCCCCAAGACTTTCTTTCTGGTAGCAAGATGCATGATACAAACAGCTTATATCTCTGGACCTACACAATATTCCAAATGCCTTCAGACTGCCCATTAAGTAACCGTATCTAGGGCTGTGCTACTTGTACAGGGAAGGTGCCTCTATGCTGAGAGCAGTGGTCCTGTACTGGCTCTGGAAGTAGACCTGCTTATGACTTTTCTCCAGTTTTCTGCCAGGCCACTGAGTTTCTGATATAAGAATCAGAAGCAGCCAGCTCTTGGCTCTCTGACCTTCCAGCTCGGAATGGAAATAGTCTTAATGTGTTGCATCTAATAGACATGGAGTACCCTGGTGCCAAACTTTTCATAGGAAAATTCTCTTTAGTCTGTTTATCATTACCACCATTTTAAGGCTGAAGAAACTGGAACCCTGGGAGGCCATGAGGCCACTCCATGGCCATGTAGTCAGGATATGGGGATGCTGGGAGGACCTGAGGCTGATGTTTCCCCTCCCCACACCTCATCTCTGGAGTTCAGTTCAGTCCAATAGCTTCCTTAGCCCAGGCTGAATCCCCTAGGAAAACAATATCACTTTGAGATTTTAGCATCCTTCACACCCAAGGCTAGCAACCTAGCAGGTGAAAGGGACCCAAGAACTTGATAGCATGACTCACGGTAGGAGAACCAGCCATGATTGTTAGGCCAAAACTTGGAAAATTTACAGGAAACTTCCATCGGCAAAGATGAACGTTTTAATATTTTTGTCTCGTTGTGTCTGGGTTTCTGGAGGATAAATTGAAAAAAAAAAAAAAAGAAAGGACTGTGGAAGAGGAAACCCCCCTCTAAGTTTCAAGGTTATATTCAGGAACTGTGCTTTGAGAATTTGGGAAGTTAAGCAGCTGAGGACTTACTTATAATCCATCCCTCACCCCAGGAGAGGCTAGAAATCTTAGGGTTAGTACCGCACACAGAACCGAAGGACCCTCTTCTCTTTCAACCAGAGGTCAAGGGAATTGGAAAGTTGATGATGTGAGATGCTGGAAGTTCCAGATTCCACCTGCCATCTGCTGACTGAATATTAGTTTTTATCATTTACTACTGACCGAGTGCTGTGCTCCCTGCCCCCAGTTTCTGATCTTAAGGGTGCTTGCCAAGAGGGGCACGTGCATTCTCTGCAGGGAAGCATGGTGGGAAGGGCTGACGTGCTCTCCATCTGCCTCCCAGGACCCACCTGAGAGCTCTGGCAATGGCCTGGCCAGGAACACAGTGCTGATGCAGACGGGGCCTGTGAGCTTTCAGAGCATTTGGAAGAGGCCAAGCGAGCAGTCCAGGCATCCTCCTGTTGGCTTCCTCAGGACCCCAGAAGCCCGATGCCATTCAGGACCACTGAAATTACTGGAGTAATTTGACACTTTGAAAGGAATCCAATGTAATTTTTAGTCTAGGCCCTGAGCAAATCGCCAGTGTTTAATGCCTGGTGACATCCCTCCCAGCTCTAATCTCTGGTTCAGCTGGGGCTTCACGGAATGCTTTTGCTTGTGCTAAAGCGGCCATTGTTCTGTGCCACAGGAAAACTTCATTCTTCTCCATTGATCTTTCTCTAGGTCAGGGAAGTAGTTCTGGATTAATACATACCTGGAAAGGAGAGGGGACAGATCACAGAGACAACTATCTGAATGGTGTCTTCTGGTGTTCCTGAATCATGCATATCAACTTTGAACTCTCCAGAATGGTTCTGAATTCCAGAGAGACTGTGAAATGGATGCAATGTGGTCCTCCTCTGAGACTCCAGAGTCCATGTCCCTAGAAAGCTTGAAGCAAAATGAGGCTCCCTTTTCTTGATTTCATATGTTTATGGGTGGAGTCTCCCTCCCTTTCCCTTCTGCCTGGGTTAGTGTGGGCTGAAAGACACTAACTGGCAAGTGAAGGGTTCGGGGTGTGTGTGTGTGTGTGTGTGTGTGTGTGTGTGTGTGTGTGTCTCCACAGAAGCACTGAGAGAGGAGATGACAAGGCTGGCATCATTTCCAACTTTGAGTTTAGTCTTTGGCTCGGTCAGTTCACAGCTTGGACATGGTTTTCACTCTGTGGATATGGAAGCGTGCTAGTAAAGTATGCTGGGATTTATTCAGTGAGCTGAATATTGGCCTGCTATCCTATGCTAATATATAGGCAAGCAGGAGAGGTGCTATGATCCAAAGGGGAAAACATTCCTTTTGTCCTTGCTTATATTCTGGAAGATTCTCTTTCATGCTTGCTTTTGCTGACTGCTCTTGTGATTCACAAGATCCTGGAGTTGAAAGAGGAATGTGGGGGACAGGTCACCTACAGCTCTCAGGTAGCTTCTTGAAGTCTTTCCTTGCTCGCACAATGAAGGAGGTGACTGTATAGCTGCTGCCTCGGGGTTTGGAAGAATTCCCAATGCTGCTACTCATGCAGGCCAGTGCGATCATTTTCTCATTTTCTGCTCAGCATCCTGTTCTTCAGCGCTAATGGAATAATGGTGAGTTGCTTCATAGAGCCATCGGCCGACACACCTTGGCCCTCAATTAGGAACAGCCTGGGTGAAGAGGATCACTCACATAAAGTGGACCCCGAAGAGCATTTTGGAGACTTAAAACATTTCCCAGAGATAAATTACTTGATTTTAAAAAGAGAAAAAATAAACAGAACCCAAGTTATACCAATTTCTTATTTAAGCAACTTTATAACAAGAGTGGCATTCTCTGGTAAGTGCTTGTCTTTATCAAAAAGCCTCTTCCTGGAAAAAGACTCCAGCTTTTGATTGATTTGTTTTTATCCAGAAAAACTGGAGTAGAGTTAATTTTATATGTTGAGAGCTGGTCATTGCTTCTGCTGCTGACAGTATTACAATGGGCAAAAATGGAACATTTCCTTCTAAATGGATTTGTGGTGAACTGAGAACTAGAGAGAGTATGGGAAATAGCTTTCAAATGGTTATTTTTGTTTGCTTAAATGCTTAGATATGAGAATTGTCATTCTAGCTATACACAGAAAGAGCATAGAAAAGAAGCTAAGCCTGGGCTTCCATTATAACAACAACAACAAAGAACACATCACACTTTTCAAAGTTCAAATGCCTTTGGGTTTCTTGGGATTGCCAAGTATAAAACAAACATAGGACTCAGGATTGACTTCTAGGGCTCAGAGCTCTTTCTGGGCCCTCTTTAACAGACTCTTTGGCATTGGGTTAGTACAACACACCATGAAGGGATATACGAAGTTGCTTGTTTTGTCTGCAAAGGTTGGTCCTGTGGACTGTAACACTAGGCTTTGTGGGATGATAAATACATCTTCCAATGCCTTAAGGTTCTAGAAATTGGACCCCAGCTGCCACTGACCCAGTTGGTTTTAGAGAAGGTGACTTTATGATTGCTACAGAGAAGATGCTTCCCACCGTAGTGCCATCTATAGAGTGGAGTCCCATTAGTGGGGTCAATTCAGAAAATCATTTTTTTCTCTTTAATAAGAAAAAAGTAGGGCCACCACAAGCATTATTTTAGACTAAGGTCAATATGAAAAATGTTAATAAGCCTTGAAGCACAGAGCCAAAAATGGCTAGAGAACCAACTACAGGATTTCAAAAGACCTCAACAGACCCAAGAACAATAGCGATAAAGCTCTGTCTTTCTCTGGTCAAGAGCAACAAAAATCCCACTGCCTTGACCCTCTTTCTATGTTCACCATGACCCCAGCAATGTTTGGTACATAGGGAAGGCATGACAAGTGAGGGGATATAGCTGGTGAATGGCTTCCCGATCATCTGACAGCTGATTTTAAACCTGAGACCATTTGATGACTGGTAGTCCCCCAGCTGCGCTGTCAGACTGGAATCTAAGTCTGTATGGTCATGGTGGGTGGGAGGGATGCTTACAGGGACCTTGTTCATACCAGCTCTAGTCTCACAACAGAGGGCCCTTAAATAGAGGATCTTGGCATTGGAAGTCACTGCCCCCTAAACAACAGCAGCAGTGATTAGTGGTGCCAGTAACAGGGCTGCCCTGGCACACTTTGACTTGGCTTTTTGTTTCATTCAGTTTCAAGAATGTTTCTGAATCTTCTTCTTCTTTTCCTCCTTCCCCCAAATGTCCCATTGTCTTTATCCATTTGGCAGTGAAGCTTTGAAAAAAGCAAAGGACTCTCAGATTTCTACATTTATCCTGACCTAAACTGAATGCACTACCTCTCATTTCCCTGGACCTTATTCTTCCTTTATGCTTTATATCCCATTGAAAGTGTCTCTTGCTTCACGCCCAAACATGGGCTTAATGCACAAGTCTTTCTTCCCTTTTCTCCACTATGTTGAATCAACCACCAGGTTCTTTCTGGTCCACCATCCTAAGACATTCCTATCATCCTTGCAATCATGTGTCTGTTCTCCTATACACTCATTTATTCTTCCTTCCTCTTCTGCCCATAACTAATCCCACCACCCAGGTTATTGGCACCTCTCTTCAGAGTTGTAATGATGCCCATACATGTCTTCAGGCAGTGCTGGTTGACCCAGATCTTTGCTACACTTCTACTCAGAGCCAGAGAAAGTCTTCTTTAAAGCTGGTGGAAATCATAGGGCTCCCTGATTAGAGGAAATAACCATTGAAGGCTCCTCTGGTCCTTAAAGAGACTTAACACAGCTGGTCTCTGGGACCAGTTTCCTTTCAGAAGCTGTATGTGCTGAGCCTTGTTTATAACCCTCTTTTATAGCTGCTCTTTCTTCTACTGATGTATGGAATTCACTACTGACCCTGGCTACTACATCCTCAGTTATCCATAACTCAGCTCAAGAGTTAGGTTCTAATATTGCAGGCCATAGAAGTCCAGGGAAAGGAGGGATAAGAGAAGCAGCTCAGAGACCTGATGCTTGAGAGGAGGTTAATGCCTGGTTCTGCAATGTAGTTGACTTCCATAGTAGGTGTTCAGTACATATTTGGGAATATTGGGGCTTAGGTAAAATATTAAGGCCTAGATAAAATGTGAAGGCCTAGGTAACAGTTACCTGGCTAGCTTGCAATTATAAGGAAACTTTCTTCTATGTTTCTGCTGTTCCTAGGAAACTTTCTAATGCTGAAATTGATTACATATTCTGTTATGTTCTGTGCCTTTGGAAACCAATTGTGATAGAAGTCAGGACAACTGTTTTGTACAGTTACCCACGATAAGCTTGGACCTGAACCATCTACCCAACAGCAATTCGTGCACCTATGTATAAGCTTTTATGGTATTTGTCTTTACAAGCTGTCCCTGGGATGGACCCCAACATAAGAGAGACACCTGCACCAATATAAGAAACTATTTGGAATAAGAATTTCATTTTGATTAGTGAGCGAGCAAAATTTAAGTCCCCAAGACCTTCCCGGGAACTGACATCCTACTTGGCAGAACTCTTTCTGCCATGAATATGGGCATGGGTAACTGACATCCTGGTTGGCAAGTTAAGACATGAATGTTAGAAAGTCCCATCCTGGTAGACAAGTTGAGACACGACTGTTAGACAAGGCAAGTCCCCTGCCACAGTTGACCCCAACCAATGGGAGCAGGATAAGAGTACAAAAAAGACATGTTCCTAAGGAAATACCTTATCGCTAAGTCCTGCTTGGTGAAATAATGTGGCAGATGTTTGTGGATTTAGGGCTTCAAAACCCTTTAGCATCTTAACTCAGGGCCATAGTTCAGTTCCCAAATCTGGACCATGGCCCTGGTCGATCAGTCCTGGGGTGTATGCTCAATAAACTATCCTTGTCTGAGATCGGTGTTCATGTGGTTTGTGAGGTGATTCCTGAACCCCAACCGTGTATAATCAATGTATAATCAGTGTATAAGGGAAACATGTGACAGCAGCAAACAGCACGATGGCCATGTGGTCCGAGATTCCAGGATCCAGGGAAGCTCTGCCTCCAAACACTGCCAAGTGGACTTGCATACCCCATGGAGCTAAACCTTTCCTGTTCTCCATCAGCCATCCCATATGGATGAATCAGATAGCCTTGCTAACAGCACCAACATTCTGAATATCAAGGAGCATCTTGTGAGATGCAGTAGAGGGCCAGATCCCTCTACTGTGTTTTAAGACCAGCGACTTGGATAACTGATATTCCATGACAGATGAGCTCAGGAACCAAATGAGCCACGTAGATTTGGACTATTCCTAAGCAATGTTTTTCAGATTCAATTCACCCTGGCATACCCCCATCCCCAGCCTTCTTCATCATGCAGGCTGGTGTTTGACAGAGCCTTCTATGAGAGCCAACCCAGTGCTGTGGCTCAGATGCCCGTGGGGTAGCTGAAAGCCTTATATCTGTCATAAGCAAAGCTATGCTTTAGTCATCTTCTTAGTGCCTTTCCCAGGACTTACAGACAAGGCTCAAAAGAGTCTTGCTCCCTGTAGGCTAGAAGTCTGCTCTTGAAGGAAGATAGAGAGCTCAAGATTGGAGAGGTCATGGAGGTCATAAACCAGCACTGCTCACTGGCATAGGACAAAGGATTCTGACTTGCCTGAGAATGGCCCAGGAATAAGGTCACTAGTAAGGTCATGCCCCTTACCTTCCCTGCGAGCATCGGCCTGTCTCCATCACACCATCTCAGTGTCTGCTCCCTAGCCTTCCACCTGTCAGTCTCTGACACCAAAGTGCCACACCGATGAGACTTGCCTGTAGCCATGGGCACTTACCTCAGATGGTTCCTGTTGGATAAAACCTTTCTGACCTTTGAGAAAAACTACCGAGTGGCAGAGGACCAGGTGATAGTCTTATTCTGAGCAGGGACCACTCCACATTCTGTTTCTTTCTGTCCCTATCTGTAGGGATGGTCTTGGCTATGGTGGTTAGAATGGAACCCAGCATTCACTGAGCAAAAGGCGTGACTTGTGGGGTTGTTGAAGGGCCAGCTCATTGTTCTCTCCTGAAATGACATTCTTTCTTTAAATTCTATGTTACAAAATAATGGTATTCACCTAAGATTTCAGGGGAATACCTCCTTTTCTTCCTCTCCTCTTCTTTTTCCCCCCCCTCTTCTTCTTCTTGATGTGTAGTCTTAATTGTCCTGGAACTCACTCTGAGTTCCAGATTGGCCTGGGTCCCTGTGGCAATTCTCTTGCTTCACCCTCCCCAAATGCTAGGAAGGTAGAGGTGCATCACTGCACCAAAGGCATCCTCCTTTTCTGACGTCTTTTCTCTAGTTTAAAACAGGAGAGAAAAGAGCCAGGGAATGTCACAGTACAATCTGTAGTGAGCTACTGTGAGCTTGCCCCTTGGCTGCCATATTATTGGGAGTGGCAACATTCAACTTCATGTTTCTTTATCTCCATAAAGAAGTTTTGCCTCCAAGTCAGCTCAGTTCTTGTCAGATTTACCACCAAAGTGAATCATGAAACACAATAAGTTTGCAGAAAATAACTTATCAACTTATGGTATTGTATCTAGTGTTTGAATGATCGAAGCAAGAATCAGAACATTTAGGGAGTGTGCCTCAGTTTATACATTTAAGACCTGAATCTAAGTCAGCCTATTTTCAGCAGAACTTATATCCTTGCCATGTTCTTGACCACACCAAGGTTCCATGCTCTCCTGTGTCCAGTGAGCTGACCCTGTGGTTAGAAATATCCTGAAACTGTAAAACCAGGTATGTGGGCTTAGTGATTTTGAAGGTCACTTCTTGGCCTCTCTTTCTATGTCTCTCGCATGTCCCCTGTGTAAGATGGGGTCATACATGGTAGACATTATGATGATAAATTTGTCCCCTCTGAGATATCTTCTAAACTGCAAGACCCTTATACTCGTGGGTCAAGTGTACACGTGAGACTTTTCATTGCCCTGTGCCTCCAGGACATTTCTGGTTCAAGTTCTTAACTGAGCCAGGATCCTGGTGTGTTAATGTTTCCCCTGCTGGGGGACAAACGAGAAGGAATGAGGACCCCAGAGTTGTAGCATGAGCTCCCACTTCTCTTTGCACAGTTATTCAACTTTTTCCCATCTGTCTTTACAGTGGAGTGTGTTTAAGGACACATTTTCTATACATTCCTCTCTTCATGTATCTGCACATTCCTATCGGTTCATAAATAAAATATACAGCTGCCTGGCTGAAATGTATCACCTGCTGCCAAGATTCCTTCTGCAGGTTAATGCTTTCTGCCAGGGGAGCAGCTCTGGTTTGTGGTGACTGCTGATGACCTACTTGTATGCAGTGGTCCAAGTGTCACTTAGCAGTGAGCTGTGCATCGTTACGGATTCCACACACTCGTATTATTTCAGAATTTTATCCCTCCTCCCCAGATCAATTCTATGTACATAAAGATATCTATGCAAACACATTTCACCTGAGCAACTGGCAGGAATGGATGCTTTTGGTAGAGTTGGGGACGGAAGACCAGTTCAGTACTATTTAGTATATCAGTGCTGCTCATTTGGGCCATAATTGACTTTCCACCTCTAACAGCCCTCAGGATCTCCTGCCTCTGGAAGGGAGGACCTTCAAACTGCAACCCACCTGAGGACTGAGGCTTACTGTGCAGAAGTGCATTGTGGGAAAGGATCTAATTGACAATGGAGATTAGCAAATGTGAGTTCTAATATGTACGCCAACTACAGCAGTATATCTGAGCCTCATTTGGCCCAGAAAGAATTGAAAAATCTTAAATAGTTCTTCAGTAATAACCTAGGCATGGTCTAGTCTCCAATTCAGAGGTTGGTTTAATCTCCATGATCGTGTCTTAACAGGAGAGTCCTCACGTTTTTCTCATAGCTTTTGCAAAAGTTAATGCCTTGAAGCTATTTCGGGGAACCTTCATTGTCAAAATGCAGCTTTTGACTAAGGGCAGGTATGAAAAACCGGGCAAGGAAAATGTATAAAACTCTGATCTTGTCCATGTTTATAAAAGCAACTAGAACAAATAGGACAGGTGAGACCACATGGATCCTTACAGCTGCTCACGGGCATGCTCGGTCCCATGACAGCCTTGGAGAGCTGAGAATTATTCTGTTTCTTGTAAACTAAATTACAACAAGTTGGATAAAAAAAATCAATGGGCTATTATTTATGTTCCATTTAATCCAGGTGTCTCAATAATGTCTATCTGGCCAAATACAGGATTGATTTTTCATTGCCATGGGATTCACTTAGCCTCAAATAAAACTAAGCAAAACTAAGCCCAAATTGCCCACTGTTTCTCCCAGATGTTGGGTGTTTAGTGAGAAAGAATACTCTAAATTCATACACCAGAGACATGACGAGGAGGGATTTGGGAGCCTCTGTTTTCTCTGCTTAAGATTAAGAAAATTCTGATTGCAGGGCTAAGCTCAGGGTCTTCGTCTGCTTTTCCTTTCCTTCTCTTCCCTCCCCCTGCCCCTGTCCTACTAAGACAGTGATTCACGTAGCCCAGTCTAGCCTGGTACTACTCGCTCTGCAGCCAAAGATGACTTTGCACTCCTAATCTTACTGCCTCTACCTTCCAAATCCCCAGGGATCACTGGCACATGGTGCTGCGACTGGTTTCGGGGCTCAAGATCTCGTTGCATCTTTCCCCTTCTTGACCAGGAACCCAGCAAGTGCTCAACCAGCCAGCCGGGCAAGAAATGTAGCAGAAGATTGATCTGTAGACCAAACTAGAAGCCACATTTTCTATTCCACACCGACTCTGTGAGGAAATCCACGGGATTCCAAACAGGTGGCCAAAATGCTGAAACCAAGCAGTTCAGGGATGGCTGAGGGGTAGCAGGAAGAGAAGAAACTGCCAAGGTCTCACACACTCCTCTTGACAGGTCTGGTGCACAGTAACGTCTAATCATTCATTTCCTCACTTAAATCTTATCTCAACTTGAATTCACAAGCAAGCGTCCCCATTGTGTATGTGTTCAGAGAGGTCACACATCTTCCACTTAGCAGGCCTGGAAATTCAACTCCGCATGTCAACATACATATTCTTTCTGCGAAGGCTCATACAATAATACAGCTGTTATGTCAAAAATAATGTTTGAATGAAGACTAACATTATATTGTAGGCTGCTATCTGTGACATAAATTTTCTGTCTACAAATTGAAGGCACTGAGAGACACTCATTGGCGCCACCTGTGTGACAGAATTAGCTTTAGGTGACAGTTGATGACTTAGAATTGTCTACAGTTTTCCTTTCTGAGTCGGTCCCCACAAAACTTTATCATCCTCCCATACTGAAAGGCAAAGGGCCCCATAGTCTTGCCTCTTCTAGTCTTCAAATCTGGAAGCCTCTTTCATTTGCACTGCCTGCCATGCCTTGTAGGTAGGTTGAGGTCTTTCCTGACACTGAGGGCAGAGAAGTATCAAAAGCTGCGAGACACTTGCTTTCAAGAACCTACCTTAATGACAATCAGTTCTAGGACTGGGAGCTAGCCCATTAACCACTCCAAAGCTCATGTTACTTTTGGTTATGTGGGATGACGGTTGGTTAGAGAAAACTAAACTCAGTAGACATTACCATCTCTGAGTCACTCATTTTAAAAGAAGTCTTTTTCCTGTCTCCAAGTCTCAGAGGATGCTGAACCCAGTGAAGTTGTAAACTGTCTGACCCGCTCCTAAGTACTCTACCTTTTAGCCTTACCTGCCCCTCTTCCGTTCTGTCTCCAGCTGACTGTCTAGTGTTGTGCTTTTGAACCATTTCCAGCCTTCCTGTAATTATGTGATAACATAAAATCAAGCAGAACAAATGTGCAAAAAATGTGCAAACACTCTTGCCACCATATATCTGCCTCCCTGCCCATGGCACCCTTCCCTCATGAGAACAAAGGTCCTACTCTTTCTGGCATGAGGCATCTCTGTATTATTCTATTTCAAGACTCCATAGTAGTCAATAATAGGAAATGCCCAGCAGAGCCGAATGACTTCTGGAAATTGATTAACTAATTGTGGTAAGAACTCTGAAATGACAGCTATGCTCGGAGCATATTATTACAAATATGGCTATGGTCCTGCTAACTGTAGCTGCATCACTGAAGGTTCACCGTTGACCTCTGCATGCTAGAGACAGTGCTGTCGTCCAGCCAGCATCTGAGAATGTCCAAACTCTCCCTTGCCCAGGTCCTGGATGGTTAAGAACAGAGGAACACAGGGGATAGGACAAATCCTGAGGCCACCATTGCCACTTTGTGATCTTAAGCAAGGTGTCCTGTCTCTAATCTGTTTCCCTGGACAGTATTAAATGCTATGACAGTCACACACTCGTGCTCATAAATGCCAGTCCTCCTTTCTCTGGGTGATGTCCACCTCTTTATGGCCTTAGCAGAAAGTGGGTTAAAACACAGAAAGAGCATTTAATATTCCATCTGCTAGGCACCACTCATTCTTTCGATTCTAAACCATTATAGCTTTTCCCCCTAAGGGGCAAACAAGGCCCTAAGAAGATTAAAGCAGCATGTAAATTTCAGTTTAGTTTAAAGCTAAGCCCCTTAAGAAACCTCTCTTTGCAGAGATGCTGAAGCCTGAGGCTGGAACTTCTGCTGCTTGGAGCTCAGGGCTGGCTCTCAGGCTGGGCTCCCTCCCGGTGTATCTTGCCATAGCGGTCCTATTCTTAGAAAGAACAATGTTAGAACCACCCAGAGGCTCACCAGGGACATTCAGGGTGTGATGGGGGAACCTTCTCCTTTCTTACAAGTTCCCTGATGAGAAAACGCTTTCATTTGGAAGACATCTACAGACCACTGCCCACAAGCAGCAGGACCCTGCACTCTGTGCTTATCCTAGTTTTAAGGAGTTGGGTGACCTTAAGTGGGAACTTAACCCCAGGGGATACAACTTTCTCCCCGTCTAGTGATGGGTAGATGGGTGCAAGTGTCACTTAAGGTAGAACTTGCTAGGTATTTCTGCTCTGCTGAATGCTAAGGTTCCTCACCTGACCACAACTGTAACCCTTTCAGATGTTTGACAGACAATATTGAACCACTGACTAAGCCAAGTAACCCCTTCCCATCCAGAAGTCTGGAGCCTTTAAGTGTGTAATCACCTGGCTCTCTGGGTGTTTTTTTTTTTTGTTTTTGTTTTTTTTTTTTTTTGTTTTTTTTTTTTTTTGCTGTTCACCTAAGTCTGAGCCTTAGTTTGTTTAGCTATGAAATGGGCACAGAGCTTATACCTATATACAGGGTTATGATGAGCATTCAATTAAATAATGCAAGACGGTTCCTCTGTGTGTATATTGTTCATTAGCTGTTATTATTGTCATTCTGAGATTCTTCGGTTCATTTTGTGCCTATTCTGTAGCTAATTGGAGGATCATTATCCTCTGTAAACCTCTTCAGTGTAAAAATAGGTCCTCTAGAAAGTGCTTTAAATGCATTCAAATTACAGGAGGATATTGTTGCAATGCAGATCGGACTCCACAGGTCTGTGGGGCTTGGGAGTCTAAGCATCTCTTGGCACTGTCCAGGCTCCTCATCCACACAACTAAACTTCGAGTAAGGCTTTGGGCAGGGATTCTAGAACCAGGTGTTTATTAGAATCCCCTGTTAACTATCAACTATAGCCTATTAACTATTCCTAGCCATGCTCCCAGCTGATTAGATTGCAGTGTCCTTGGGATAGGACCAAGCCTCACAGGTGCAGTTACCTAGGAGTTTCCAAGCATGCCGGAATGGAGGACCACCGCTCTACTTGGCTCGGTACTGGATCTAAAGTGACTAACAATTGAGCCTTTCCCCAGAGACTCTGATTCAGGCCTGAGCATCACTGTCCTTTAGATGCTTCCTGAAGCAAGTTTGGGAAGCACTTACTAAAGCATAAAAGAGTACTTAGTAAACACAGGGAGACATCGACTCATCTTGTGTTCACAAGACTTAGAGTAATTAATTTCCCTTGGGATGGACCCTTGGCCCATAGGAGATTTGCATCAAAACATAGACAAATAAGAACTTAAAACCCCCTATTTTATAGGCAGACTCCCACTTAATAGCTGCATTAGGGGATATTCTATTGTCTGGTAGCTAAGAATGGGGCTGAGAGAAAGCTCCCTGAACCCCTAATCCTCTTCACTGCTGACTTCAGTATGACCTTGGGGGACATCAGGTTTATGTTTCTGTATTTTGTCATTCACAAAACTTGGCTAATCCCATAAAATGCTCTCAGGACAGACACTTCAGTGGATGCAGTTTCAAACACACTCCTGCTGCAGAACCCCCTGGCTGTTCTGATTTACTGACTGAATCCTGTGGTTAGGTAAAAAACCATATAGTCTATGAGTCTTGAGAATCAGTCGCATGTTAAACTGGAGTCTTCTGTCTCCTTTAAC
This sequence comes from Rattus norvegicus, assembly GCF_021556685.1. Lineage (NCBI taxonomy): Eukaryota > Metazoa > Chordata > Mammalia > Rodentia > Muridae > Rattus > Rattus norvegicus. The sequence continues at coordinate 103,547,200 of NC_141541.1, read as the reverse complement.
AGTGCCAAATGCTCCCTGTTCTCCTCTTGTAGAGTTTAGGATAAATGCACCAGGAGATGCAGAGAATCAGCCAAAGGCCAGGAATGACTTTTTAAAAATGCCAGGATTACCCTGCTGTTGGGTCTTCCAGTGGAAAAGTGGAGGTCACAGGACAAAGAGGTTCAGTAGATGGAGGCAGGTGGTGCGTCTGGAAATCACAGCTATCCTGTTGCAGAAGGATGCAGTGGCTATCAACGTTTGTAATGCTGCAACCTGATAGCACAGTTCCGCATTTTGTGGTGACCCCTGCAACCATAAAATTACTTTTGTTGCCACTTCACAACTGTGACTCTGCTACTGTTATGGATCTTAATGTAAGCATCTGTGCTTTCTGATGGTCCTATGTTGCGGGAAATAATGAAAACTGTACACCATCCCACGCTAGTGTGGCTACTCTCTGGCCCCAGTGGTTTTGATGCTTCCATGACTAGCCCCATGGTGCAGTGACCGCCCATCTTGCAGTCAGCTGTCACAAATCCCTGTACCCTGGTAAAATCAAAACTCTAGAGGCTTGTAATTTATCAGTTAGATTTGTATCAGTAAATTCTCAACCCACAAAACACCCAAACAAAGAACTCAGAGCAGACTGATATTGATATAAGCTGCCCACTTAGATTGGACAAATTGTCCTGCAATAATCCATCCCTTATAAGATACTCATAGCTACCTATGGCTATTTAAAGTCTCATGGATCTGGGTCATCCTTCTCTTCCTCCATCTTCCTTCTCCTCTCCCTCCTATCTCTCTTGCTTCTCAAAAACTCTCAGCCTGCCCTCCTTTTCTACTGTCCAACCACAGGCTCTAGCATTGTCTTTCTCCTACTCTCACCTGCTTACAGACAGCAATGTACAGTCTTAGGTGACCCCTGTGAAAGGGTCACAACCCACAGGTTGGGAAACACTCAAGCTATAGCCAGCGTGGCTGACAGTTTCCTTCTGTTACCGGTGAATCTGGATGTATAATTCTCAGTTCCTTCCTCAGCACTGTGTCTGCCTGCTTGCATGCACGTTTTCTACCATGATGATAATAGACTAAACTTCTGAACTGCAAGCCAGTCCTAATGAAATGTTTTCTTTTATAAGAGTTGCTGTGGTCACGGTGCCTCTTCACAGCAGTAAAACCCTGAGACAGAGGTTAGAGCTAGGGAGTAGGGAGTGCGGGGCTTTAAGGACTGACAGATTGCACCATGGGTTTGCAAAAGGGGGACATGTGTCTTCCTTTTAGAAAGACGTCGAATGCTGCCAGAATACATCAAGAAGGAATGTTTATCGGGACCAGCGAGACGGCTCAGCAGGTAAACGTGCTAGCCACAACCTGATGACCTGTGCTCAATCTTTGGGACTCTTGTGGTAGAAGGAGAGAGCTGACTGAAGCAAGCCTGTCCTCTGACCTCCACTAGAACTTAGAAAGAAATGCTTGCTGGAGCAATGAATGAATGAATGAATGAATGAATGAATGAATGAAGCAGTGGAAAGATGTAAGATGAGGCATTGCCCAGGAGATGAAGGAGGCCAGAAAACAAAATGGGAAGGAAGGTCATCAAAGGAAGGATGTGGGTGAACCTGCTGTACTTGTGTCGATGAGGAATTAGGAGGAACAAGCACAGATTTGGGAGAGCCCTGCAGGGGAGAGGCAGGGAAGACTTGGAGTCTGTCAAGCTTGAATGAAGTAGGGTAGAGGCCCTGGGTCAGTCAGGGGGGAAGTGAAAAACCACAGGAGAGAAGAGAGTAGAGGCAGTGATGGGGGACTAAAAGAAGGGGGTAGATGAAGGGAACAGAGGGCCAGGGGGCTTTCAGCAGGAAGGACAAGTTTGTTCAAAGACTTGGGCCTGAGTAGGGCAGTACCAATATAGGTGAATGGTCAGGAATCTCATGGTTTCTAGAACTGGAAGTTTTCAGATTGCACAATCGTCCTCATTCTCAAGTATCCTCTCAAGACAGCAGAGTCTCTCCCCACATGACAAATCCACCTCAGCTAAGCAGCAGACATCCTCTTCTAATACCACAGGCAGCCTCTTTGGCAGCCTTCCCACCCACCACATCCTGCCCCTCCCCCCAACAGAGACACAACTGGACCTCTCGGCATTTCCCTTCCAAATGTAGACTCAAGCCTCCTTCCTGTCCTGCAGACCCTCACTCTTCCAAGGCCACAGCTAGTTTACAAACAGCTCTTGTATAAATTAGGGAAGTGAACCTGACTGGGTCCTGGGGAGATGATGTGGAGAAGGTTCAGATGAGAAACTGAAAGACAATCAAACGTAGCCAGGAAGAAGATCTCCTGTGTTCTGGGCAGCATGTGGAGCAACCCCAGAAACTTCCGGAAAGTTCCTCCCTAGAAGCAATATCTGAATTGAGTTATCAAAGTGCCTCAGGAAGGCTCTAGGAAGCAGCACAGATGTTCCTTGCTCCAGGCATGCATTTTGGAGGAAGGCTGCGAACGAGAGGTCTTCCCAGGGGCTTGAACAAAGGTGGGGGTGGGAAGAGAGTGGTATTCAGTACTGGGGAGTGTGTTTGTCTGAGGTGTTGGGGGCCAAGTATGGGGACAAGGGAAGAAGAGATAAGAGGGGTCCAGTTCTTCGTTTCACACAGAGATAAAACAGAGTGAAGTGTGCCTGTGATAATGTCAGTTCAGGAAAGTGAGACTGTTTTTTTCCCCCCTAGGAGAGAATTAGGCCTCAATGAGACATTTTTAAATGACCTGGTCCCTGCCACACAGTCAGTGGTGGAACCAGACTGGACTGCATTTTACCGTGCTAGACTAGGTGTTTCTCCCACACTTCAGCACTAGGCGACTTTGCAAGATTTTCCTAGAGAGCTGGGATCTTTTCCCTCAATGGCTGAAGCCAGAAAGGGCCAGGATTAGATCAGCACAGATATTGCCCTTGGTCCTTTAAGGAAAGCGATGACTTAAACATCTCCCTTTCCTCCAACTCTTAACAGGTAATCATGTTACTATTTAGAAAGCTAAACTGAAATTGCCCATTGGCTGTCTGCATAAAATTCCAGAAACCATTTATGCAAGATGAAGTGGGGGAGGAGATACAGGGCTTGGACATTTGTGGGAAATGGTCATTTTTCTTAGTCAATTCTTAGTCACCAGCTGGGATGGCGTGGGAGTAAGCCAAGCTGTAGACCGTGCTTTTTGATTTGGGATGGCGTTGGGGAAAAGAGAGATGGGGTAATCCACACTGTGGCCATAATCTTCTGGAGACTCACTGGTTGAGCTACCAGGAAGTGCTTGGCTTGATGGCCCAAACTGAACACTCCTTCATTAGACTCCTGCAGCAGTGAACACAGCAGTGAACACAGTTCTCAAGGCTGACACAGCACTCAGAGAGGAGCCAGAGCCCCCGTCCTCTGTTGCATTCCAGAGAGACACTGGAGGAAGGAGGAAACATATTCCTCCCTTAGCCTTCCCTTCATCCTGGCCCTGAGGCTGTGAGGAACTCGGTTTGAAGTCGTCAGATCTGATAGAAGTCCAGCCAAGTTTGACTCTTCAGTGCGATACCCAAGGTCTAACTTTAGAGAAGCCAATAACTTATTATCTCTGCTGATAAGACCAGATCTCCCTGAAGTTTCTCTCTAGAAAGATAATATGAATAATGACTCTTCCCAAAGTGTTCCCCAGACATTAAGAATCTGCCTTCTTTTAATAACACTTTGAAAGTCTGGCTTAACACTCCTCCTTTCTTCTAGAGAATGATTGAAACAGAAGTCCTAGAGCATCAGGGTGGAGTTATTCAGATCATTCCAGAGGCGGACCCTTCTCCTGATAGTCTGGGGAGGAAGGCTCCCACAGCCAGTTCTCCACTCCAGGCCCCACACATTTTTTGGTGGCCTGGCACTGCTTCCTGGCCACTGCCCACTCTGCATGCAACTTCACAACAACCAACTTGACTTGGGTCTACGGATGTTAGCTCAGGAGAGCACATTTATATTTTGATATCTGATCCTGAACAAGATATCAGAATTACTACTAATTACTAGTATTAAGAAACAGATTTCTATTTAATTTACTCAGAGAATGGCAAGACATTGAACCCCCCTTTCAATCATTATTCCCCTGAGAATCCTAAATGCCAACTGAAATGAGGTGTTACGATAGGCTGGGGAAGAGAGGGCTGGAATCAGCTTTTTAGGGAAGTGTTATTAGCCATGTCTAGGGCTGTTCCTCCCCATGTTCTGGTAGGTTGTCCCCATCTGTCCAGCCCCTCTCCCAGAGTCACAGTCACTTTGGTAGACAGCCGCTGTGTTATTTCTGTTCACGGAAGCAGTGCACATCTCAGTGTTGACCATTTTATGTCTTTCCTCATTTTTCTTTCTTGACAACCACAGGAAGTGAGGAAATAACCATTTTCACTTGAGAAACAGGACCTGAGAAAGTGGGTAATTCTTAGAGTTACTCAGCTCATAAATGGTTAGAAACCTGAACTTGAAGGCTTGAACTGTTTCTGTCTGACCTTAAGGCATAGAAAGTAGGGTTTTATCTTTCATGCGAAGTCACATCCAGTTGGGTCATTGCGTGCTTATGACGGGCTGCCCAGGGAAAATACATCACTAGGAAGAGAAGTCCCTGGAAAGAGGCCGTCTACACAAATAGGAATATTAGAGGGTGGAGTGGTCTCAAGGAAACTCTTGGGGGAAAATGAGCTGCAGCTAGTAGAGGTCATTTCACTTTAAAGCCCATGATCAAAACTAACTGCCCATCACCTCATAAAAAAAGAGCTGGCTGAAGATAAGAAGTGTATCAGCGGCTAGTGTCTGGCCGACAGTGAGATGTGGTCACAGGTCTGTCTCTAGAGCTTTTTACTTAGATCGTGATGGAGGAGAAACGTGTCAGATCTATTGCAGGATAGGACAAAATAGTGATGTAACATCTTTTTTTGTGTGTGGTGTGTTCTAATTGACAACTTAATAGGATTGTGATCATTCATTCCCTTGGTCCTATTGTTGTGTATGGTCTGCCAAGCCATAAAACAGATTTCCTCAAAAATTTTTCTCAAAAATTGGACTTCAGCCAACATAGAGATCTTGCTGCTTCCTGGACCAGGACTGTTGTGCATGATGGAGAGAGCTGAGGTGTAGCCACTGAACAAGAAGCCTGGGCCTTATTAAGAGAAGGCTGGGAGTTTTCCCAGAAGGTCTAGCCTCCTTCTTACGGCATCCCCATGCCTTCCAGCCCCAACAGGCTCACCTTGGAGATGACAGCTAAAATCCTGGCCAGACTCTAGGCACCTGAACTGCAGTCCTACCAGATCCATACTGAATATCTCCAGCAAGGGCACTGCTTGCATCTAACCCCACATGTATGCAAGAGTTAAACAGGAACAGTGTCTGCCGAACATTGAGTGCTGTACTGGGCATGCTCTGAGCTCCAAAGGTCTAGCCATTCTTCTTCTTCTTCTTCTTCTTCTTCTTCTTCTTCTTCTTCTTCTTCTTCTTCTTCTTCTTCTTCTTCTTCTTCTTCTTCTTCTTCTTTTTATTAACTTGAGTAATTCTTATTTACATTTCGAATGTTATTCCCTTTCCCGGTTTCCGGACCAACATCCCCCTAACCCTCCCCCTCCCCTTCTTTATGGGTGTTCTCCTCCCCATCCTCCCCCCATTACCGCCCTCCCCCCAACAATCCTGTTCACTGGGGGTTCAGTCTTAGCAGGACCCAGGGCTTCCCCTTCCACTGGTGCTCTTACTAGGCTATTCATTGCTACCTATGAGGTCAGAGTCCAGGGTCAGTCCATGCATAGCCTTTGGGTAGTGGCTTAGTCCCTGGAAGCTCTGGTTTCTAGCCATTCTTATGACTTTGTAGACATTTCTACTTGCCTGTAAGTTTCGTGATGGCGATGGTGGTGCTCTCTTTGGTGGGCTACCCGAGCCTAACCTAATGGGAGATGCCTGGCCAAAGTCAGTGAAAGCCTGTTCAACAAATATACAACTGTACCTTGCATAGCGAAGGGCTCTCTGTCTGTGGATGCAACAAAGCATAGATTGAAGGTATTTGGAAAGAATATGGTATGGTACACATATACAGTTTGTCCTTGTCATATCCTCAAAAGAATACCCTGTAAATAACTGCTTACAAGGCAGTTCTATGATAGCAGGGCTTGTCAGTGCTCTAGAGATGATGTAAAATACACAGGAGTGACATAGGGGCATAGTTAGATGCTTGCTTGTACAAGGCTTTAGGTTCCATCCCTACCATTGCAAACAACAAGGAAACAAATAACCCCAAATACTGTGTCATGTTATATAAGGGATTTGAGCACCTATGATATTTTGATTTGATTATCCCTGGGAGTTGCTGTGAGATAGAAGGGACAACTGATCATAAACCCAGCCCAGGTCTCCAGCCTCACATGACCTGGTAATCCCTGCCTCCCTTTTGCATTAGCCATTAGTATGCATTAGCAACAGTGCAGCCAGAATGAGGAACCATAGGATGAGTGTCATGGAGTCCTCTGCACAGGAACCAGCTCTGGAACTTGTCAAATGCTGCCACTGGGTCTTCTGCCCTCTGTCTTTTCTCAGCCCTGTGTCTTCCTGTTCCAGACTCTTCTCAGCTTTGCGTTCATTTTCCTTCCCCTTCTTTCCTGACCCATAGACCCTCTGCTTCCTTGGCCCATTTATATCTGGACATTTGCCAAGTCTGGTGGCACTCTGTCTTTTTAGGGAGCCCCTTCCCACTTTGTCATGGTTGACTGATTTGTTCTCTGCCATGGTAACAGAGTCTGTCTGTTCTCTGTGGTCAGCTCGTGTAGGGTCTATAGAGTAAGCTAACGGACAGCTCCTCCTAGTTCTTCTGTATCCTGTGACAGATGGTGCCACAGGGGCAGTAATTACACCATGGAAACTGGCATATGTCATAAAGTAGTCTTTATTTTTTTCTCCAGATAACTGGTTTTTAAACATTTATGAGTATGCTACTGGCTTAGTCTGTAGATGCCAGACCTATCTCATTGTGTCCTGCAGAGCCCAGCTCAGAACTCTGGAAATATTTAAAGAGTTGAACAAACAGAAGTTGAAGCCTTTCCATGTGACCACAGTGAACTGTGCACTCTGTATACCCGATCTTTGACACTCACTTATGAGTTTAATACTACTTCCCTAATTTCCAAAGGACAAAATTTGGACCTAATAAGGGAAAATGATTTGGCTGGGTCACAGGGTAAGCAAGGTGAAGATCTCCTAAGGCTGCACCCAGCTTCCGGTGCATCCTGCCACCCTGAACACTCCATACTGTCGACAGTCTGGCTCTGGTCTCTGGATATGGCCCACAGCAGGCAAGTTCTCAAGCTAACAGATACCTCTCTGTGTTCATTGGCTTGGCTCCCAGCCTTGCAAGGATATTCGGGCAGCTGTGTATCTGGACCAGATACTCTAGTTTGTTATCTAGGCGAGTCTCATCTTTGGAGGTCATAACCTGTGGGCCCACTAGGCACAAAGAATGGCTGAACAGATAAGGTCTGGGATATTTCTGGAAAGCATTACCTAGGATTCATCAGTAAAATAACCACCTCGACCCAATTTTCTAAGGACTCTCCTGATGCTAGCATGGAAAAAGAATTAGTCTGTGGTAAACTGGGATGTGTGAGAATGCTGTTTGGCCACACAACCCCAGAGCAAAGACTTTGGGTAGGTCATCGTGAGCAGGGGAGTCCCAAAGGGCTCTGAAATCATGCCACCCACATAGCTTCCCCCTCAGCTCAGCACTGTCTGCGCCTGCTTCCTCTTGGTGTGATGTTTGCACACTAATCTTGGAGAGGGGCTCAGGCCAAGAACAATTTGAATTATTCAAGTCTCTGTTTACACATCTATAAAATGGAAATAATGAGGACTCTACTTAATTTGTGGGGACCAATGCAGAATGAAAATGTTGTTTAAAAACAACCAATGATTTAGTGGTTGAGTGGAGCATTAAAACAAGTACACGGTCCTGAGTGGGGACTTTGATGACTATGGTCTTATGTCCATCCACCTGGCCCTGGAGATGATAAGGTCTAGAACCAGGCTTGTGGGGGGTCAAATGGCCCCCAACATTAACTGCACCGAGCCCGTGGCCTGGGGAAATGCCATGCAGTGTGATTGCTTTCCCGTGTGCAGCTTCTCTTCCCCAGCTTGCCTGGCCTGAATCTTAACCTTAACCCTGACTCAACCGGGTGGTCTTCCAAAAGTCACTTTAGCTTCTCTAGGATCAGAGTTTCCCCCTGTGATCCGAATAGGGATTGAGGAAATCTCCAAAAAGCTTACCAGCTCCTGATCTGTCTTGGTCAGCTCCGTGATGTGGAAACATATGAGCAGGGTTGTAATGGGCTTCTCAAGCGCTTTCTCCCTCCCCTTCGTGGCCTTGCAGAGACTCTCTTTAGATTTCAAGATCCATTCTCATAAAGAAGCTTCTACCTTCTGAACACACACACGAAAGGCTCCTAGATTATTTCTAAAATTCCTCCGAATGTCACTCGTTTCATACACGAGCAGCTGCAGGGTTGGCCTGGGAAGGTTGCAGGGCTCAGGGGACCATGTGGTGTGTTGGGGGATGTGGGACTCCATGCTAATATTCCACAGTGTTACATTAATTTTTTTTAATAGGCTAAGGCAACATCAGGGGTGTCTCCATCTATGATTACACTTTGTAATTATTCTGTCTGGAATATTTTTTTTTCATAACACTAAATAGAAAAGAAAAAGAAAGAAAGAAAAGCAAAACCAAATCATTACTTGTTATTTTGGCTCTCTTTATGATTCTTTTAAAACCAGATTATTCTTGTTTTCTCAAAGCCTGGATACCCGACAAACCTGGATACCCAGCACCCACTGGACTCCCTACTTTCTCTGTAGTTCATTTACATTCAGCTAGGAAAGTGGAGGGTTTCCAGATCCTTCCTTAAGTTCTCGGCTGAGTAAATGGATACTGTGTGTATTAAAGGAGCCCTTTCCTAATCTCTGTGTAAGTGGTATTTTGGGGCTATCTAGTCATTCCTTTCAAAGAAGAAGGTTAGAAGGAATATCTTCAGTCCTGGGTCTGGGCCAAGTGAATCCCTCCCAGCCCTCTCCATGGGGTGTCTGGTCATGTGCCTGGTGCCTGGAAAGTTTTGAACTTTTTCCCAGGGGTAAAGCCTTAAGACAAAAGCTTGGCTTTCCCCTAAGCCTTGTGTGCTCACACCCTTCCATAGTAAGCCTTGGAGGTGCAACGGGTTTGACTCATTTTTAAAGGCAGTTTATGGCTTTATTTTAAAGAAGAAATTAAAAGTTTCACTTTGAACGAGAACTGGCTCAGGGCCAAATGCATGTTCATTACTGGGGAACATGGTGCTTTGTTTTATTTTCTTATATTTTGAGGCTTGGTCTCTTCTTAGCTGTGTGCTACCCTCATCCCATCATGGAGATGTTTCTAGCAGGGCTCAGGTCAGCGGGAAGGGTCTTCAAAACAAGACATCCAGCTTCATAAGGAAGCACAAAGGCTCAGATTCCGAGGCATGACGATTAGAAGGGCCAGCGAGGGACAATGAGTGAGGTTGTAAAGCAGGAACCATTCTGTTGGCCGCTTTCTTCCTTTTCCATGGGGCTGTGGTGTAAGCTTTCTAAAAGGCTGCTATGAATTTACAATTGGTAACAAGCCAACATGAGCTCTGAGAGGCTCGGAATAAAGGAGTGAAGTGTGGGGGTTGTATGGCCTTTGTAAAACAAAACCAGATCATCTAACTTTTTTTTTTAAATCCCAATTTAGAACCTGAATTTGTACTGAGTTGAACATCTTCAGCTTCCTGTTCACTCCCTTGGCATAACGGACACTCTCTCTGTGGACAACTTTTGCATGACCTTTGAAGAACGTGTAAGTAGGTGCAGCCTATGCCAGAGAGCCCAAGAACAGTAGGGACACCGAGCCATGGACAGAGAGGGTGGTGATTCAGAGAGTTAGGGCATCCAGAAGAATTTGTACCCTGGGGGCTCCCAAACTCTCGATTGACTGTGTAAACAATGACAAGCCCAGGGAGTTGTAACTTTCCTATGTAGAAAATATTTAAAGTCTAGAAAAAAAATCTGGGCCTCTAATCACCCAAGGCTAAGACTGTCTTTGAGTTAAACTGGATTGTTTATCTGGGAGGATGTGGGATGTCCTTAGGCTTCTTCTTTTAGATACCAGGAAGTGAATTCTGAGAAAGGTCAAGTGAGCTGCTCAAGGTTGTAAAAGGGAATAACTGTCAACAGCTGCATTTCCAGGGAGCCTCTGCCATCCAGTCCAGAGCAGATTAAAATGGGCTCTTTGCTCCATATCCCTGAGGTGGACCTTGCTTTTGAATGATTTTTATTTTGTGTGCTGGTATTTTCCTTGCATTAATGTCTGTGCACCATAGTTGTGCCTGGAACCCAAATAGACCAGAAGAGGGCATCTGGATCCTCTGGAACTGGAATTACAGACAGTTGTGAGCTGCCATGTGGAACCGACCTCTGGTCCTCTGGACGAACAGCCAATGAGCTGCTTTTAACCAATGAGCTATTTTTTCCAGTTCCCAGATAGTTTTTTCCTTAAGAACAAGTTGAAGTTGGGCCTGGTGGTTCACATTGGTAATCCCTGCTTTTCTGGAGGATGAGACAAATTCAAGGCCTACCTGAGTAAATCTGTGGCTAGCCTGGGCAACTTAGTAAGACACTGTTTCAAAAATAAGTACGTTAGAAATGGCTGGGGCTCTATATAGCTGCAGAGAGGAGGACTTGTCTAGTACATGAGAGGTCCTAGGTTTGACCACCAATACCTGCTAAAGAGAAAGTCTACTGTGTATTAACTGAAGCTGTCTTTATGAGCTTTGAGGCCTCCTCTTAGCTGCCAGAATCTCCTTTCCAATGGGGGGGGGTTTGCAATCGGCAATGAAGAGAAGGTCATCCCAGAAAGCAAAGACAGCGAAGGCTCCAAGAGCCAGGAAGCAAGCACAAGCGTGACTTTCCAAGTTTGAAATTGCTATTCTCATTCTATCTGAGCCAAACAGAGACTTTCCACAGCCTGGGAGTGAAATGACGTACTGCTTTGGCCTGGGGTCAGAAATGGTCTCCATTAATAAACCAACATGCCTGCTCTCCCTGGTTGGTTATGACCCTCTCTTATGGCTAGGTGGGAAGTCAATGGCACAGGCATTTAAATGTCAGACTGTTATGCAGGACAGGGTAGGACTTAACAGTTTACTCGACCTTTCGCATATATCATCCCATGTTTCCAAATGTACGCACAACCTTAATTTTTAGAGATAAGGAAATAAAACATGGGAAAGGATGATTTATTAATAAGAAATTAAAGTGGCAGGTGTGGGACCTATACCTGGGACCTCTTACTCCAACTCAAAATTCCTTGTATTGCATTTAACTTTCCTAAGTCTTAAGAGAGTCTTTCTTAGTTCCCAGGGAAAAGCAGACTTCCTCCTGAGCAGGCTGGGTATTTCTGCTCTCAATCCCTACACCTTTGACCTTGAGAACAAAGGAACAATAACTGAGAATTAGACCCAAGTACAGTTCTATTAGAAGTAGGCAAAATGTCAGCCTTCTGACATAAAGGAGAAACTATGAGGCCAGTTCCTCTTCTCTGCATATTTCCTTAGGGTGTCCATCCAACGTGTGGACAACTGTAGAGACAGGAAATGTGTTGGGAGTGTTCTTTTTACTCCACTTGTTGCTTTGACTGATTTTGGCCCCCATCCCCATGAATCCTGAACACCAACCCTAAGTATCATGAAAACTATGAGTGAAGACTGGAATTTCATATCTTAGTGTGTCTAAGAATGTTCTAGACACGGTCTTGGAAAATATTTTGAAAATACACCATACTTCTCTATCCAATGGGTAAAATTTTATATGCATTAGTACTTGCGACAAACAGAAACATTCTATTTGTCTCCTAGAAGGAGAAACAAAACAGGAAGCTCCACTATTCATGAAGGAACAAAGCCTGGATTATGACATTTTGTCTGTTGCATGATTTTTAAGATACAGAGAACTGAAACATCTCAGGAAAACAATCAACCGCTCTGTCATGGTGTCAGAGGTACAGAGTAAGACCTATTTGTATCATTTAGTGGAGAAGAGCTGGCGTGTGGGTGGTGGAGAGTTTCAAAGGCACTACTACAGGCTGGAAACAATAGCAAGTCAAAAGGAACAGGGCTAACTCTGGAGGAAGAGCACATGTGGCTTTCAGACAATTGTCCTGACTGCAAAGTCCCCTGAAAGGATCTGCTTGCAGAAACATGAACATATGTTTGGAAGAGGCTGGGTGTTGTTCAAACCTCCATCCTGACCGGTCTCTCGCCCTCTTCCAGAATCAAGGCATAAGCATGAGCCTTCCACACTGCTGGCAGGGTAAGGGGACCTCAGGGAACTCAGTCCTTCATTACCCCACCTTTCTGTCTAGCAAATGAAGACTTACCCTGTTTTGCATGGCTGACTCAGAAGCAATTCTCTGTGCCTTCCCCAGATAGCCCATTTCTGTGACTACCTGGAAGGTTGTCTCACTTTTGTACCTGAGTTACTCAGGTTGTTTGATCCTAACCTTCTCTTCCTTCAGAAGAGATGCCCACTGTTTCGGATGGTGTTGGACATTTGAGGGACTGCAGTTGGCCCCAGGATTTGTCCCTCGTACCTCTAACCTCTGCTGAGACTAAGTTGGCACCCCGTGCCTCATGATAACATTGCAGATCCAGGGGATTCCCCAGTCAACCTTCTACCCTAGACAGCAGGCTTTAGACATACCCCTCTTCTCCTTTCAAATATCTTCCTCCAGAAAACAGTGTCTAGGCAGCCATGAACTCATTGTTTGGGCAGCAGTGAACTTGGTCTTTTTGGGAGATTTCAGCAAGACTCTATTACTACTGGACACAGACTCTGGGAGTTAGGAAAACAACCACAAAAAAGCTGAAATTAATTAGTCTCCTGCTGGAGACAACACAGCACGCCAAGGGCTTTCACAAGGCCTACCACTGTCTCCCACAGGGGGACTTCCCAGGTAGTGGTGGCTACTGCTACTTCAGTAGCTCCTGAAACAGAGCCTGTGTTCAGCCGTTCAGCCAGCAGTGGGAGAACAGTATCTTGCTGTTTCTAAAGCTGTTCTCAGACACACAGCTACTCACAGAAGGAGGGCAAATGATGGGTGAACTGTATCCCACAGATTAAATTCCCTTCCAGCCTCTTTTTTCTTTTCTTTCCTGTAGCCACAGGAAAACAGTTTCATGAGTAACTTTAACTCAGAAAATGCATGGAAGGCTCTGGTGGTTTGGAGGCTGAAAGCCACATCTGCAGAGACTGGTTTCCTTTCTCTCTCATCACAGGTGGCCATGAGGTCCTCATGCTCCTTGACCAAAGTACCAGTAGCTCTGTTTCCATTTTGCGTCCTTCCTAGAACAGTGATTCTCAACCTCCTAGTGCTGCAAGCCTTTAATACGGTTCCTCATGGTGTGATGACGCCCCAACCATCAAATTATTTTCGTTACTACTTCATAGCTCTAATTTTGCTAAGGTTAGGAATTGAAATGTAAATATTTTTGGAGATAGAGGTTTGCCAAAGGGGTTGTGATCCACGGGTTGAGAACTACTGTTGTAGTGTATTCTGGGCGTTATTCCAACTCGACAGAGAGACGCCATCATCATCCACGTAGGCAATAGAGAAATGAACACTGCTAATCTTAGGGTTTTAGAGAACACTGCCTAGCATTGCTGAGGAACTGTGTTGGCTCTGATGCTGGCTTGGAAGAGGTCTGATCGTTCCCAGGCAGAGCTACATAGAACATGGCAGTAGACAAGGCACCCAATCCTATCTATACCACATAGAACTCATCTCCAGAGGAGCCAGGCTATATAGCAAGCATGGGGCTGACATGTTCCTCATCCCTGCCTCTCTGCAGGATGTTGGATGTATCTGGGACAGAGGAGTTCAGAGATCCCTCATTGAGTACCTGTTTACCACCACAGCTTTCTTATTTAGTTTTCTGAGCTATGTCATTTTTTAAAGTTTCTTGCCCCCACTGGGCTGTGAGCTCCTTGAAGGCTGTGTTTTTTCTTCTACAAACCCAAAGCCATTTGCTTGTTCATAGTAACTTTAAATAAATGCGTTCTGAACCAATGAGGAAAGAAACACGTGGACCAGGTCTTTGCAGTTGAGGTGGTACACCGTGTCATCTCATCAGATGTCTGCTGAATCCCTGTGCCCCTCCCTGCACATACAACTCCTCCTACCATGTGTACCCTATCCTAAGCTATTGTGCAGAGAGCTGACTCAAGAGAAAAGCCTAGAAACCCAGCCCATAGAGCCATACAAATGAGCACACTGAATATGTGTGAGAGAGGGGAGAGGATGGTTTGAATTATAGTTTTCTAGGGTTTGCAGGGGGACGGTGGGAGTGACACACAGCAGCTGTTTCCACTTAAAATTGATTAACAAGTATCACTACAAATGAACTCAGAATTTAAAACAACACTCCATGGAAACGAATCATTCGAAATCGTTCCAGAATGGCCCAAAGAAAAAAAAAGTTTCTCCAATGGATGACCCAAAAGATCTTCAACTCAGTTTCTCCCCATGGACAAACCCTCCTTGGGGCCGTGTCATGGACATGCACCAGAGCCCAGTTCCTCTCTGCTGGATGCTTGGCATGAGAATTGTAAATTGGCTCCAGCAAATGCCCCAGCTCTGTCTGCAAAGCAAGAGGCGAAATATCGCTTGTGACAGAGGTGGCCCAGGCAGCATCACGGTGCTTTGTGCAAGAGCCACACTCTAGGAGATTAACCTCAGAACTGCCCCAGGGACTCTTAGAACTGGTCTGTCACTGTACTGCGCAGTGAGGTGAGCAGTGGTTGGGCAGTGGGCAGGGCTCAGCCCTTCCCCGCCTAGGATGTTAAACAGAAAATCCTGCTTGGTTTTTTGAACGGTCTCATTAGAGTTAAGAGTCTAATTCTCAGAAACAAATAACCCCCCAGGTGTGACACCCAAGGAAATTTCTGAGTGTCCTGTAGTTATTAATGGCCATACAATAGGGCAGTCTTAGTAGAAAGCCTGATGAGGAGGTAAATCGAATAAAGAAAATCAATTTTCAAGAATAAATGAAATTTAAAATGCTCCAACTGCAGGGCCCCAGCAAAGTCAAGGCATAGTCCATCTTCTGGTCATCTAACTGATGGAAGTCACACTTTATTCCTGTTCCATCGAGTGCACATTATCAAGCTCTGCTCTCTAAAATTAGATCGTTGTAGAGATGTAGCTGGCTGGTCCTGACAAAGCCAGCAGTGGGATTAGCCTTGGATGGAAACGGATTCCATCCGGGCAAATGGTGCCACTGAGCTCCTTCCTTCCTGCGTGTTCTGGGCCTCTAGAGCTCATGAGGCTGCCACATGGCATTGCAAAACAAGGCTCAGTGGTCTGTGGTCTGCTGCTTTCCCCTCTGTGGCTTCATACAAAGAAAAGGTCCTTGTCTGGTCCTAGCCAAGCATCCCCATTACCCCAACAGGAACCAAGAGTTGCCACCGAGCAATTTTCCTCGCTTGAAAATCATGTGCTAGGCTCATGTGTCAGGAACTGTAGACAAGTCAAAGACCCAGGAGCCGCCTGTCCTTTTGTGAAAGAAATTTAATGACACATTTAGTCTGTACCAACTTTAGTTTTGCTTTCTTTTTTTTTTTTTAAATCTCTCTTTAATTGTAAGGATTCCCATTTGGACAGAGTTTAAAAATAGATGCTCTGTTTTATGTTGCCCTGGGGTAGTGTTTAAATGTGTATTAATGTGCAATGGTGCAGTGTACACCATCTCTTGGCCCTCTGCTGTGAGGAGGAGAGAAAATGGAGGCCAATCTGGATGGAGAGATGTAGTGGCCTGGAAAGATCTTTAGCTGGTGAGAAGTATCCTGGGCTCTGTGTTTTATCTGTTTTCTGAGCAGATGGGTAGATTATATTGTCTGAGGCAGCTGGGGCTGATGGTTGTTGGGCATGGAGAGAGTTGAATTGCCTGAATGCAAGACAGGAAGAAGAAGAAGGGCTGTGCTGTTGAAATCATCCAGGTAAAAACATTTCCCAGATCTTTAACCATTGGATACGCTCAAGGCCCAAAAGTTGATTATATGAAGAGAGTGGATTGACTATTTTATCTCATGCTGTTGATAGATCAGTTGTCAAGCATGGGGGTCACAAACTGGGTCTCAAGTCATGTCTAGCAAGCCATCTCCAATAAGCCAAGTTGAAAGAACCAAAGAGACAGTGAAGGCAGAAATAGGAGATCATTCAATATGGCTGCAATGGGAAAAGGAATAAAGAGACCCAGTGAATCCCCTGCCTCCACCACCAAGTTCACCTTTGGTGTCTTAAGTGAGATCAAAGATTAAACAGAGGCCCATGGATATGCAGTTTCAGTAGTCTGGCCAAGGTGTGGTCATACCCACCACTGAACCATTATCACGTAGGATTCAGTCTCATCCTGTAAGGTGGTCCAACAAGGTGCTGGGGCTCAGTGAATTCTCTTTCCAGGAGACAAGTCCCCTCCTCCCTCCAAGGGGAGTTCCCCTCCTCCCAGCCAGTACCCTTTCCTGGGGGAAATCCCCTTTCTTTGGGTTCCATTGCCTCAACAGTCTGATAGATTGAGAGACCCAAGTGTCTCTTTAGAACATCTTCATTCTGCCTGGATGGTTACAGAACCAACCCAAATTTATAATATGTCTAGTACATCAAAGACTTTCCCAGCCAATGAGTAAAATGGCAACCATCCTGAAGACACAGTCTCTGCCCTCAAATTTGTTTCATCTCAGTAAGGAAAGGGAAAATCAGTAGAGGACTTCAATTTCTTTGCTCACTGACCCAAGAGACATGGGATGGGAATCTCTGGAAGTGTCAGGAGAGGTGCGAATAGCAAACTCAGTGGTAAGAGGACCTCTGCTATGTTAGAGCACTTTGTGAAAGCACGGGCTGCTACAGTGACCAGCAGACTGCTCTGCATGCAGTGGATTGCCTGGTGGACATACAAGTAAGATTATGTAGACATTGATACATCAATTCTATCAAGAGAATGCCTTGTGGGTTCCATCTCATGTATGTATACAGAGACACTATAATAGGGCCTCAGACCTTAATAGGTTCCCAGACCTTAGCATAACCAACCCCAGGATGGAAGAACCATTTAGGCTGTAAAACTCAGTCCACCTGCCAAAACTGAAACAATGGCCTAATACATTAAAATGTATAGTTCTGGGGAAGTCTCAACATGTTCTAGCCTTGCTCTTTGGCTTCTGCGGTTCCGCTCCTGGCTAACTGTTCTTGTTGACTGAAGCATATCATCCCAGAACATGGTTTTGTGTTTTTTAAAATCTCACCCCGAGAAAGGCCCAGTGCTACACTGGGATCCCAAGTACAGTTGCTGGCTGGCTAATAAAGGCTTTCTATTAGCATAAATCCATGTCTGAGCAGTTTTTTTCTGGTGGATACTCAACTATACAGTACTACGCTCTGGACATTCAAAAAACCCTGACTCCGACATGGACCCAAAATAAGGCAGAGGGGAAAACTGGCCCTTCTGGGCTACCATAGGAAGGAATGGGAGCAGATAACATGGCTGATGCTAAAAGCAAAGTCATAATGAGAACTGAAAATGTTCTAGTACCTCAGCACTTAGCTTTCTCAAGCCACAGAGGGAGGGAGCAGAAATAATTTTATCTCTAGGACAAGCATGCTGAGGCCAGGAGGAGTCAAATACAGTGCTTGCCCTGTACCAAGTACTAAGTAGTAAGTGTGGCATTTGACTTCACTTTGTATTCTCGAATTGGGCTTTCATATAGGGAGTGTACTAGAAACATGGTCTAGAATATAGTCAATACTCAATAATCGTTAACCACCGTTGCATGCACGCATGCGCGCAAATAAATCTCCATGGTATTTCTCTTTCAAGGAGAAAACAGATGACTTCCCCTCAAGCATTCAACCAAACAGACCTCCTGGTGATTAAAGGCAATAAAGAAATCAGGCAAGTACTTGTTAGCTCTCTTCTCCCTCTAGCCCAGCACCAGGTCCACCAGGGGCCAGCAAAGGACGAGCCTGTTGTGTTTTCACCCCACCCCCTCAATTTTCTCTCTTGGGATTGATATCTCAGTGTTCCCTTGAGGTGACACTTCTCTTACTCATAGTTCTGATGTTTCCAATAGCAGGAGGTTGTGAGGTCATCAGGGGGTGCAACAATGAAATTTGGGGGACCGAACTTCCCAGGGTTTGCCAGATGTGAACCATCTGATTATTCGACAAGTGTCTATTTTCTTTCCTTTAGAGAAAACAGTATACAAATTATTTACTTATGAGGTCTGAAATGTTCACTGCTCTATTTTCTTCTGTCTTTCCCCATCTGATCTCTTCACAGGCCTTCACCACATGGTGAGATTTCTAGACGGTTGTTCCAACCACCCATCTGGAACAACAAAGACTACTTTTAAGTCTTACAACTTATACTATTTGTTAAAACAACATGTTAAGATTTAAATAACTTCTCAGACCTTGGCCTGGTATGTAAAGACCATAGAAACTCTACAACAGTTGGTCTCAGGGTGGCATCACTCTTAAGTCAACAAAGTCTTCAATGGAGTAGCTATGGCCTCTTGAAGCAACCTAGGACCAAGGCATCTTTGATTGTTTCCTGGAGTCCTAGGACATGAGCCCAACTGCTACACTGCATTATTTCCTATCAGTAAGCAGTAGGCAGTGAGTGACCCCTGGGCATGAGGGTGGTGGAGGTTCATGGGTTTGTCAAGCACTTTGAAGATCAGAGCTCCCTGATTTGAAATTCAGTTCTCTTAGAAGAGAGGCTGCCTCTCATGAGTGGGGGACAGTTACCTCTCTAGTGCCTGGATAAGATCTCCCCTATGTTCTCATCTGTCAGGGGAAGAGGTGTATTTAATCAGCAGGCAAGGTTTCTCTAGAGGCTGCCTCTGTGACTAGGAAAGAGATGGCAACTCCCAGGCCATTACCGCTATTTGTCTTTTTCCTCACTGACATTTTTATAGTCTGTTACAAGACATAAATCCTACAGAATAGATGTGCCAGGGGTGAGTGGGTAGGTGGGTGGAGCAGCTATGGGAAAGGCAATAGGTCACCAAGGATTTCAGTTAAAAATTGAAATTTAAGTCCTCATAAGACACATGTCAAGATGATCAGGGCAAAGTGGGAAGGAACAGAGAGTGCAGGCCTGAGCACTGGGAGCGATGCCTTCACAGAGAATGCTTCTCTTTCCAGGCTCTGAAATGAGGGTGGTGGCTTCCCTTGCCTGTCCTTTTGTCTCTGCTCTTATCTTTCCTCCATGGCCTGGCGTCTACTGTGTCAAGATCGTCATCTGCCCATAAATAAGAGTCACTTATTTACTGGTAATCATTTACGGCCTGGTTACCTAAATGGTCTACTTGGCCTTAACACAGATGAGATCCTACCTCTCTTCCTCTATTTTTTCTGCTCTACTGTCAAAAGTCTTCTTGTCCATATCTCTGTGAGCTTCAAGAAAGCAGGCAGACCAACCACCTAAATTCACTATGGCATGTCAGGGGACTGGCCTGGGCACGGAAGCTGTCGGACTTCTGTATGCTAATATGCTGATGACATTACATTCCTGCATAGGTTAGAGGATGGTGCTCAATGGTCAGGTCCATGT
Organism: Rattus norvegicus; assembly: GCF_021556685.1. NCBI lineage: Eukaryota > Metazoa > Chordata > Mammalia > Rodentia > Muridae > Rattus > Rattus norvegicus. Next base: position 103,527,528 of record NC_141541.1, on the reverse strand, counting down.
CAAAGTATCTTTTATTCTACTGATGCAATTATCCTCCAAGGCTTACTGCCTCACTCTGCTAACCTAGGTCCAGTTCTGGAAGCTTCTAGCTTCTGGACAATCTTCTCTAGGCCTAAAGCATTTTCAGCCTCTGAGACTTACTGCCAAATAAGCTCACCCTTTCTAGCTCTTTCTGATCTTTGGCTGGCTGGTCACCTCAGCTGTTCTGGCTCAAAACTCCTCTCCAAGCTGACTGATTCAATCTGGCTTCTCTCGTTTTCTCACTGAACTGCTCTGCTTGGACTCATAGTAATTTTGGCAATCTGTTCCAATCTTCTGGCTCCTTCTTATTCTCTGGATTTACCTGTGTCTTTCTTTACCTGTGTCTCTAGCTCATTTTCTTGTCAACCTGTCTGTAAAACTCTCCAGGCAAAACTGCTTCTCTCTTCTGTGCTTCTCTCTCTTAAGTCACCTCTCTTTCCTCTCCTTTTCTCATGAGAGTTGGGTATGTCCTATTCCATCAAATCTTTTTCTGATTCATCACTTTGTTTGCCACCCAATTAGACATTACTTTCGAAGATGGTGTATGGGCTGATCTTGTGTGTCAACCTGACACAAGCTGGAGTTGTCACAGAAAACGGAGCCTCCTTTGAGGAAATGCCTCCATGAGATCCAGCTGAAAGGCATTTTCCCAGTTAGTGATCAAGGGTGGGAGGGCACATTGTGGGTAGTGTCATCCCTGGGATGATAGTCTTGGGTTTCTATAAGAGAGCAAGCTGGGCAAGCCAGGGGAAGCAAGCCAGTAAGTAATATCCCTCCATGACCTTTGCATCAGCTCCTACTTCCTGATCTGCTTGAGTTCCTGTCCTGACTTCCTTTGATGATGAACAGCAACATTGAAGTATAAGTTGAATAAACCCTTTCCTCCCCAACATGCTTCTTGGTCCTGATGTTTTGTGCAGGAATAGAAACACTAAGATACATGAGTTCTTCCTTTTACAAAGTAACTTTATTTTCACTGTTTGGGATTAAAGGTGTGTGCTAAGGCTGAGCCACAGCACACCTAGAAACAGGTTATGCCAGTAAACAACAGCATCTCGGGGCTCACAGTATGATCGAGTATTCTGCAACACGTCTAGTGTGAGCAAAGCCCTAGGCTGATCCCTAGAACTGTCTGGAAAGGGAGAAACTGCATGCGAAGCACTGTGAGGTAAGTGATGTACATCTCAACCTTAATGCTAAAAACTGTGACGCACTGGAATAGTCTTTTGCTTATAAAGTGAAGTTCAGAATGTATGAGAACAACACCCTTTTCTATTCTATTCTATTCTATTCTATTCTATTCTATTCTATTCTATTCTATTCTATTCTACTCTACTCTACTCTACTCTACTCTACTCTACTCTACTCTACTCTATTCTATTCTATTCTATTCTATTCTATTCCATTCCATTCTTTCAAATCTTTTTCTGATTCATCACTGTGTGTCAAGGTGCCTTTATATGACTGGTCCTTTTATAAAAGAAGGAAATGTATATATGGTGATAGAAACACAGCCAAGAAGGCAAAGCAGCGATAGGAACGATACTATAAGCCAAGGATGTGCCACCACCACAAGCCAGAAGAGGCAAGGAGAGATTCCATAAGCCAGTGGAGGAAGGTATATGGACTGCTAACACCTTCATTTGCAACAGGCAGCCTTCAGGGATGTGAGGACTAAATTGTAATTAAAGTCATTTGCTGTAAAAACATTTAATTCCAAACTGCTGTTTCTACCCCGCCTTTGATCATTCAGTTTCTGGATAAAAGACTCTCAACTTTTATTATTTACAATACGCCTTAATCAGCAGTAGAGCTGGACAGATGTCAACCCTCTATGCTATTAGAATCTACTTTCCTAACAATAACTCCAAGTTATTATTCATCTTGGTTGCTCCTAACTCCAATCGGCCAGCCCTCAGGGACATGCTTCCTTGACTCTTAACCCAGGGTATCTTTTCTTCTCTCCTCCTCCCTGCCCTCTGTGGTCTCCTCCTATCCCTAGGCTGGAACACCAAACTCCTGCCTATTTCAATTCTGCCCAGCTATAGGCTGTAGGCATCTTTAGTCACCAATCAGAAATAACTTGGGGGCAAGGTCATATAGATTCACTTGGATCTACATTTGAACTCTCATCTCTGGTGCAACCGGATCTTGGGGGCCCACACTTAGCACAGATCAAACCTCAACAGTCATTCTTAGCTTGGGTACTTTGTTACAGCTACCCTAGAAAATGAATACCTAGTATCGGATAGCTTAATCAGAGAGCAAAGTGGAAAGCCATGTCTCCTTTGCTTGAAGCTCAGTTTACTGTGTCTTCTACTGCAGAGCAAAGCAGCAGGTTTCCAGTCACAGACTTGCTAGTGATGACAGATGTGTAAAGGCAGGGAGGGTAGTATGTGGACTCCACCATGCCTTCTCCTTGTACCAGGGCACCCCTGACCTTGTTGGTTTTCCACTCTGCCCACCTGAAGACCTCCCTATATTGTATCCTGGACACTGCCTTTTCATGGGCTGCCCTTCATTTTGAAGCTCTAAGTTTTCACTTTGTCTGGTTTGCATTCTCTGTTTCCAAGGAGACTAAGGATCTGCTCTGGGCACTGTGGTCCACATGCCACAGGATATTTCAGGCTATTTCTCCTCTTAGTTGATGACTGAGCAAGCAGGAAGGCCCAAAGAATCAGCTGCAGTGATACAGACAGGGGTCCTCTGAATAAGCAGTATTTTTTAAAGAGATAACGACGAAAGGTCAGTGGTTCATGGGTTTGGGTTTTGTGCTCTTAGGCAGATTGTACTACTCTGTGGCAATGACTCTCACCTTGTTATGGTTGGGATCTTCGGAGTTTGTGGATGTTAAGACATCTTATGAAGGGGTCATGATCCATATGGCATTGGAAGGATGCACTGGGCCCAGGACTTCTGTTAGGAAGCCTTGCTTTATCCCTGCTGGATCGTTTTCTCCTCATCCCAGTTTGCATGAGCAGCAGCTTCTTGCTATTCCTCTACCAACTTCTCAACAGAGTGGGGCATGTAGCCAAATCCAAGCCCTTGGCAAGCAGGGAGACCACAGAGCAATCCTCATATTTTGGTTAATCTCTTATGACTCTTTTTCCTTTTTCAATAGTTACACTAGTGTTGTGGTTAATTATATGTAACAACTTGTTTGGGCTATAGAATATATATATATATATATATATATATATATATATATATATATATATATATATATATATATATAGTATAGCATAGCAAAGTAGATGGCCTGCCATCAAGTGTGTGGGTCTCGTCCAACTAGTTGAAGACCTTAAGAGAACAAAAAGGTTGGGTAAAAAAGAATTTTTTTCTACCAGACTTCATAGCTAGATATTAGCTTCCTGCCTTTGGTCTTGGAATTAGACAAGAAGCTACACCATCAGTGAGAGTCCAGCTATCTGAGACCTATCTGGGGACTCCTCAGTTTCCAAAACTAAATGCCTTATAATTAGCATCTGCACAGATAACATCTGCATCTGCTATCTATCTGTCTGCCTGTCTGCCCATCCACTCATCTAACCTCTTGCTGGCTCTGTATTCTTCTCCTCCTCCTCTTCCTTCTCTTTCTCCTCCTCTTCCTCCTCTTCTTCCTCTTCCTCCTCCACAGATATAAGGAAAAGAAGAGGTTGGATGTATACCTCCTCTTACTCACAAACTACTTTCCCCTTCATGGTCCGAAGTGTCTGTACATTTGTTTCTTTGAATTATAAATCCCAAGGACTCCTTGTAGGATATTAACTATTATAAAATAGGATGCCTACAGCTTTGAAGAAGACCTACCAAATTAGAGTGTTGGCATGCTCTTCACTCTGTGGTAGTCATAAAAGGCAGTTATGCTTGCTTTGTTTCCAACACTTGGTTCCATTTAGAGTACCTACATGCTGTGAGTTTCTGATATTTTCAAAAAGGATGCTTGGGGTGTGCTTTGCACAAGAAAGTGGTTATGCAACTGCCAATTATTTAGATGGTCCTACATCCTTCCCTCAGTGTATCGTCATCCTTCCCAGTGTGTTTGTCAGTAGGTTAGAGGCTGCTTCTCTTTGCTGTTATTCTCCTCCCTGTACTGGGCCTGCAGTGCCTGCTCATCAGGGAGGGAACAAAAGTGAGGGCATCGGGAATGTACCAGCCTTCCTGAACAAGTGAGATCAGTGTGGGGAGGAATAGTGGAGTACTCCAAGGTGACAGGCTGGCCTGGTCTGGTCACAGGCTTTATTTCCAGCAATGCTCTGAGTCATATACCGGACAGAGGGCAGTCCAGCTACGGTTGAAGCATGAGCTGCTCACACTCTTGACTGTCTGCACAGGGCTTTGCTGGAGCTCCAGAGTCCAGCTGGGCAGTGAGAAAGAGGTAGGGGAGGTTTGGGGGTTTAGATCAGGCTTGCCCAGATCTACCAGATGACTATTCCCCATCACCTTTGGTGAGCCTCAAGTTTAGTATGCATACATTGAAATTTGTACATTGAGAAACATTAAATTATAAATTCTATAATTTAGAGTAGCTTAAATCTGTCTTCTTGAGCTATGGACATTCAAGTATGGCTCCAGTACAAGAGATCTCTTGCATTTACAGGAGAAAGAAAAGTAAGAAAGGAAGGTAGGAAGACAGATAGACAAGTTCTGGTGTCCCTGTTTCTTATTATTGCAACAAAGTATCTGAGAAAACAGCTTCAGCTAGGAAGGGTTTATTTTGACTCAGGATTTTAGAACTGTTAGTTCATGGGTCCTGACTCACAGTTTCAGCGTGGTTAGTACATGCTTGGTTGTTCCTGGCCACTGTGAGGTCTGACATTAGGGGGCTGATTGCATTTGGGAGAGGAGACTGCTCACCCACCTGATGATGGTGGGAACGCAGAGAGAGAAAGAATAACAAGAAGGGCCTGGGCCAATCAGATCCTGTGGGGCAAGTGGACCGTGCCACCAGACAGAAGAACTGGCCAGTTTGAAGCAGGTTCAAAACCCCAGGAAATCTCAGAATGG
>NC_141541.1:96952500-96990000 GCF_021556685.1 Rattus norvegicus | reverse complement strand
TACAGCCACCCAATTAGACAAGATGGATGAAGCAAAGAAGTGCAGGCCGACAGGAGACAGGAGCCGGATGTAGATCGCTCCTGAGAGACACAGCCAGAATACAGCAAATACAGAGGAGAATGCCAGCATCAAACCACTGAACTGAGAACGGGACCCCCGTTGAAGGAATCAGAGAAAGAACTCGAAGAGCTTGAAGGAGCTCGAGACCCCTTATGAACAACAATGCCAAGCAACCAGAGCTTCCAGGGACTAAGCCACTACCTAAGGACTATACATGGACTGACCCTGGACTCTGACTTCATAGGTAGCAATGAATATCCTAGTAAGAGCACCAGTGGAAGGGGAAGCCCTTGGTCCTGCTAAGACTGAACCCCCAGGGAACGTGATTGTTGGGGGGAGGGCGGCAATGGGGGGAGGATGGGGAGGGGAACACCCATAAGGAAAGGGAGGGGGAGGGATTAGGGGGATGTTTGCCCGGAAACCGGGAAAGGGAATAACACTCGAAATGTAAATAAGAAACACTCAAGTTAATAAAAAAAAAAGACTGTTTTGAACAATAGATAACACACAATAAAAGGAAAACCTACAAAAAAAAGATATTCATGTATAATCTGTAGGTATTTGACAATTTTAATAAGATGTGAGGGGTTAGAGGAGAAAACATGGAAGGGGTTAGGGTGTTAGAAGTGGTAATTATATTTAAAAAATGAACCACCTTCAAATCTATATGTGCCTCCTGTTAACAACTGGACATATTTTGTCAATTCTTGTCATGGCATGGCTTCTACCAAAACACACCATACTTGGTGACAATATATTTGTGATATACTTTGTGATCTAAATATATTTGTCTTTTTAGGAGACAATTGAGACAGGTCTCAATTATAATCTACATGTCTGACACTTAAAACTATCTAATAATTTTAATGAAATAATTGCTAATTAGTGAAAGCGTTAGAAAGGTTTTGCTTGTTTACATGTTTGTTTTTGTGTTCTTGGGGAATCAAGACCAGTGCTTCGTGCATGCTAGGCTGGACTCCATCCACCCCAGAGCTACCTCTGCATAAAGAAAGTCCCTTTTATTTGTTTATTTGTGTGTAAACATTATGCTTTTGAATTATACCCTATTAGAAGTCTTATATTTTTCTGATTATTATTATTATTATTATTATTATTATTATTATTATTACTACTACTACTACTACTACTACTACTACTACTACTACTACTACTACTTATTAACTTTATATCACACTCACTGCCCTCTTCCCAGCCACCCCTCCTCTTCTCCTTTGGGCAGGTGAGAATCCCCTTGGTCTCCCCCAACCCTGGCACATTAAGTCTCTGTGGGGAACATTCTCTCCCACTGAGACCGGTCAAGGCAGCCCAGCTAGTAGAACACTTCTCACGTACAGGCAGCAGCTTTTGGGAGAGCTCCTGCTCCGGTTGTTTGGGACTCACATGAAGATGAAGCTGCTTATCTGCTAGATATGTATGGGGGGCCCTAGGTCCAGCCTGTGATGTATTTTCTTTGGTTGGTGGTTCAGACTCTGAGAGCCCCAAGGGTCCAGGTTAGGTGATTCTGTTGGTCTTCCTGTGGAGCTCCCATTCCCTTTGGAGCTCACAATCCTTCCTCCTATTCTTCCATAAGAGTCTCCAAACTCTATCCTTTTTTTAAAAATGATTAATTAATTTATTTATTTATGTATATGAGTACACTGTAACTGTCTTCAGACACACCAGAAGAGGGCATCGGATCCCATTACAGATGGTTGTGAGCCACCATGTGGTTGCTGGGAACTGAACTCAGGACCTCTGGAAGAGCAGTTGGTGCTCTTAACCGCTGGGCCATCTCTCCGGCTCTCTTGGGTGCCTCCTTTATCCCAGGTCTCTAGCTCCTCCTGGAGATGCCCCCTCCCAACTTCCCACCCCCATCAGTTGCAGATTTTCATTCATTCTCATGGCCATCTGGCCATCCCTCCTGTCCCTCCTTACATCTGATCTTGAGTCCTCCCATTCCCCTCCCAACCTCCTCTCCCATTCAGTTCCCTCCCTCCATCTGCCTCCTAGGACTATTTTATTTTCCCTTCTAAGTGAGATTTAAGCATCCTCACTTGTACTTTTTTTCTTGTTTAGCTTCTTTGGGTCTGTGGAGTATAACATGGGTATCCTGTGTTTTATGACTAATGGCCACTTCTAAATGAGAACGCACTATGCACGTCCTCTTGGGACTGAGTTACCTCATCAGATGTTCTCAGAATCCATTCATTTGCCTGCAGAATTCATTATGTCTCTGTTTTTAACAGCTGAATAAAATTCCACATTTTCTATATTCATTCTATGGTCGAGGAACATCTAGGTTGTTTCCGCTTTCTGGCTATTAAGAATAAAGCTGCTATGAATATAGTTGAGCAAGTGTCTTTGTGGGATGGTATATATTTTGGCATCTTTTGGGTATATGCCCAGGAGTGGTATAGCTTGGGTCTTGAAGTAGATCTATTCTCAACTTTCTGAGATACTGCCAAATTGATTTCCACAGTGGTTGTACAAGTTTGCATTCCCATCAGCAATGTGGGAGTGTTCCCTTTGCTCCACATCCTCGACAACATGTGTTATCACTTCAGTTTCTGATCTTAGCCACTCTGACTGGTGTGAGATGGAAACTCAGTCATTTTGATTTGCATTTCCCTGATGACCAAGGACTTCCAACGTTTCTTTAGGTGTTTCTCAGCCATTCAAGATTCCTCTGCTGAGAATTCCCTGCTTAGCTCTGTGCCCCACTTTTAAATTGGATCATTTGGGTTGTTGGTGTTTAACTTCTTAAGTTCTTTATATATTTTGGATATTAGTCCTCTGTCAGTCAGATATAGGGTTGGTGAAGATCTCTTTCCAACCTGTGGACCTTAAGTTATTCAACTGCTGATTACTACAAAGATTTGAGTATTACTATTTCACTTTTAGGAATCTTATTGTGCTGATAATTGTTATAATTCATTGGCATCACAATTGGACAGATCTATGGAGTGCTTGTCTAGCTTGGTAGCTTACACATTACTTTCTATTGGTATAAAAACTTTATGACAGAAAGGAGGATTTTCAGGTTACAGCACACATCTTCTCAGTCCTGTGTCTAAACTGAGTCTTCAGCAATAAGGACAGACAGACTTGCAACCTCTCAGAGGTAACCACAGACAATGTCAATAGCTTGTATTGTTGTGGGAATCAATGCTGCTAACATGACAAGATGAACAGAGGTTTATCCTGCCTAGTTATACAGTATTGGTGAGATAGCCTATGGCTCTTCCAGAGAGCACTGTCAGTCCAAAGTGTATAACTTAATTTCACATATATAACAACAACAACAACAATAGTAATAATAATAATAATGTGTTAATATGTATTGTGCATGATTTTAGGTAATTATAAAATTCTTTGAGGCTAAAAAAAAAGAGATGTGATTACTGTTTTACAGAAAATGATCAAGTCAAGTGGATGCAGCAGAATCATGTTTGATGGGAACTGTACTCTGGGGACATCTACGCTGCGTCATCCCCTAATTCTCAGTGCTTTTGTGGAAGCGATATCAAGTCTAGTGAGCATTAACAAAAGGGTGACAGAGAATCAGAGGACACTAAAAGCTTGGCCTTATTTAGAATTTCTATTTTGGATGTGGTGAGTAGATTTTATGAAGCATGCATGGGTTGTGCAATTTGTTTCCTTTAATAAAAAACTATTCGTTCTTTGTGAATTTTGCATCATGTGCCCAATCCCACTCATTTCTCCTTCCCTTCATACCTACCCTCAACCCTTGTAACATCCCCCAATCATAGAAAAAAACTTACTGTGGAAGCTGTTGTATGTATATCACACTACACATGACACCCCTTTGTCTACAGTTCTTTGCTTGTAAATGTTCATTGTAATGAGTCCCTGATCTGATATGAGGCCTCTGTCTTTGGCTACTCTACCAATACTGGAACCTCACTGGGAATCCTCTTGGATGTCCTGTGCCTTGGAGATCCTGTAGGTTTGGATTTGTAGGACCACCCTCTTCCTGCACTCCAGCAGTTCATCAATGGGGTAGATGTTGGGGTGGGCCAATTCAAAGCCCCAAATCTAGGTCTGAAAGGTATCAGAGCTGGTCAACCTGCTGGATTTCCTGCTATCACGCCTTTGGGACCAGCTCATTGGCAACCCCCTCAACCAGGGCCAGCTCTACTCTGCTGCCCAGGCAAGGTGGAGGCCCTGCTCTCTGGAGTGTTGCACTTGGTGAAGGACAGGGCCAGTTCTCCCACTCTTAATGTGCCCAAATCCAGCTCTCCTGACTGCCAAGGTGATGAGGGATGAGGGTGGGGAGGAGGGCATCTTTCCTTTGTCCCTGCCACTGCACAGAAGACAAGTGGCAGGGCGAGATCTCCTGTGCTCACACCATTGGAACAGCTCACCTGCACTCTCCTATGTCCAGGGCCAGCTCTCCTGGGCTGCCCAGTACAGACGCAGGCCCTATTTTCCCCAGTGAGGGCTCCAACAGGTGAGAGGCAAGGACAGCTGTCTGGCCCTGATGATCTTGGTGCCAGCTCTACTGCCCACTGTAGGTGACAAGGAATGGGGGTGGGAATTTCTCCTTCACTCATGTCACCACATGACAGACAAGTAGCAGGGGCAGCTCTCCCATGCTCACACCTTCAGGGCTAGATGGCCTCTATCCCTGCCACCAGGATCACCTCTCTTATGCTGCTCAGTTGAGATGCAAGACCTGCTCTCCTGAGTGCTGCAGCTGGTGAGGGGCAGGGCCAGCTTTCCTGCTTTCATGACCTCAGAACCAGGTCTCCTGACTGTCATAGTGGGGAGGGGAGAGGAGAGGATGGTGTCTCTCCCTTGTTCATGCCACTTCATGGGAGATGAGTGGCATGCTCCCAGGGCCAGCCCACCTACAACACCCATAATGTGTGGGACACGCTCTTCTGAGTACTGTAGCTGGCTAGGCGTTAGATCAGCTCTCCTGCTCTGACATCCCCATAGCAAGCACTCCCATGATGCTCAGGCAAGGGGTGGGGCCATTCTGCATGGCCCTCAGACATCGACATTTCCCCAGGCAGCAGCCCAGACCAAGGATGTCTGCCCCTGTTGCTGTAGGACCACAGACCCAGGTGTGGCCCCTGGTGGCAGCACAGGCTAGGACCCCACCATGGTCCAAGGTGTTATCACTGACTACTCACATCAGGCTGTTTCTCACTACCCTTGCATCTCCAGTTCTGCCTTTCTTCATCATGCCCACCTCCTTCTTTTCCATTTCTCTATAACTTGTTCTTCTTAGTGGCACCCATGGTCTCTGAGTGTCTAGGGTTGTCTCATGAGTGCTATGCCCCGCTTGAGAATTATGGCACTGGGCAGGGGTCATCTCAGGCATTGTCTGCTCCCCTTCCCCATCCCCCAGGCCTGCTCAGCTCTGGGATGGTGGTCCTCTCAGTCTAGCTCCCTGTCTGGACCTCATGGCACCAGTCTGGTGGTCATCTCAGGCTTGATCCTCTCCCAGGCCTACTTGAGTGGCCAATGCGAGGGTCATCTGTGTTAGGCTCACTCCTACCCAGCCTGAGGTCAGTCTTCTAGTCTCTAGTTCACACTCTGCCCTGGAAGCCCATCTGGGTCTGCAAAGTGCTGGGCCGGTGGCTGTCTCAGGCTCATTTCTATTCAGGGTGTGTTAGGCTACTAATCATCTGATGTTCACAGGTCAGAACACTGAGTATAAACTAGTCACTCTCTGCCACCTACTGATGCACATGTGACACAATGGCCTCGCCTGCAATGCTTCTAGGGGCAGTACATCTTTTTCTTCTCTCCAGCGAAGGCAAGAACATTCTATTTCAGTCTTGGTGTGTGTTGTTTGCAGAGGAAATCTTGTTTCTTTTGTTGGAGTCCCCATGGAAGTCAAAAACCCTTTAGTTGGGCCTGATTGTGAAGATGAGCCTTCAGGAACACCCACCACCTTTGCTGTCCTTCTGATGGCAGAGGGTGGGGCTCTGTGATGCTCCCCAGTTAGTGTATCTACGTGGGTTCTTCAGGTGCAGAGGTGAGCCCTGCATTAATGTGGTGCTGTAGCTAGAAGAGCACAAAGCAGAATGCTGACACACGAGAAACGAAGTCACTGTTTCACTTTACTCCGTTTGCTGTTCATGTGTCAGGCATCATCAGGCTCCAAGGTCCAGTTCATAGACACACTCGATGTGCCTCAGGAGACAGACTCCACTCATAACTCAGAAGGAGACTTGAGTGGTAAGGCTGTTAGAGCATCTGTACAATCAGAATATCTAAGTCTGGCATCCTCACTTGACAATGTCATTGTGCATGCCAAATGCTTGTGAAATATGGTGTCCTATGTATGAGCAATTTGTTGAGGAATGGCTATTAGTGTTATTATGTAGAAATAAAGATAAAAGCTTGGGATGGAGTGACATTGTTGTGTACCACTAAGTGTGGGACTCTTAAGAATGGATGTTTCCCAAGGGGGCTTCCATCCCCAAAAGAGGAGAAGGGGGAGGGTTAATGGGGGGAGGGATTTGTAAGGATGGGATTGGGAGGGGAGGAGGGATGGGGGCCATGGTCAGAATGTAAAGTGAATAAATAAATAAATTTAAAAAAGAAATCATATAAAAGGGTTATAGGAGAGGATTTGAAATGAGGAAAGTGAAGGGATGATATAATTTTATTATAACCCCCAAAACAAAAGAAAAATATAAGAATTATACGAGATATAATCCACCAAAATGATTTTTTCTGGTTTATCATTCATTTTCTTTATTATTTTGCTTCAGAAATTTATCATGAAGCTTTGGTAAACTTTATCAAATTCCTTTTTTTTCTTTTCTTTTCTTTTTTTTATTAACTTGAGTATTTCTTATATACATTTCGAGTGTTATTCCCTTTCCCGGTTTCCGGGCAAACATCCCCCTCCCCCCTCCCCTTCCTTATGGGTGTTCCCCTCCCAACCCTCCCCCCATTGCCGCCCTCCCCCCATAGACTAGTTCACTGGGGGTTCAGTCTTAGCAGGACCCAGGGCTTCCCCTTCCACTGGTGCTCTTACTAGGATATTCATTGCTACCTATGGGGTCAGAGTCCAGGGTCAGTCCATGTATAGTCTTTAGGTAGTGGCTTAGTCCCTGGAAGCTCTGGTTGCTTGGCATTGTTGTACCTATGGGGTCTCGAGCCCCTTCAAGCTCTTCCAGTTCTTTCTCTGATTCCTTCAACGGGGGACCTATTCTCAGTTCAGTGGTTTGCTGCTGGCATTCGCCTCTGTATTTGCTGTATTCTGGCTGTGTCTCTCAGGAGCGATCTACATCCGGCTCCTGTCGGTCTGCACTTCTTTGCTTCATCCATCTTGTCTAATTGGGTGGCTGTATATGTATGGGCCAAATGTGGGGCAGGCTCTGAATGGGTGTTCCTTCAGTCTCTGTTTTAATCTTTGCCTCTCCCTTCCCTGCCAAGGGTATTCTTTTTCCTCATTTAAAGAAGGAGTGAAGCATTCACATTTTGATCATCTGTCTTGAGTTTCGTTTGTTCTAGGGATCTAGGGTAATTCAAGCATTTGGGCTAATACCACTTATCAATGAGTGCATACCATGTATGTCTTTCTGTGATTGGGTTAGCTCACTCAGGATGATATTTTCCAGTTCCAACCATTTGCCTACGAATTTCATAAACTTGTTGTTTTTGATAGCTGAGTAATATTCCATTGTGTAGATGTACCACATTTTCTGTATCCATTCCTCTGTTGAAGGGCATCTGGGTTCTTTCCATTTTCTGGCTATTATAAATAAGGCTGCGATGAACATAGTGGAGCACGTGTCTCATTTATATGTTGAGGCATCTTTTGGGTATATGCCCAAGAGAGGTATAGCTGGATCCTCAGGCAGTTCAATGTCCAATTTTCTGAGGAACCTCCAGACTGATTTCCAGAATGGTTTTACCAGTCTGCAATCCCACCAACAATGGAGGAGTGTTCCTCTTTCTCCACATCCTCACCAGCATCTGCTGTCACCTGAGTTTTTGATCTTAGCCAATCGCACTGGTGTGAGGTGAAATCTCAGGGTTGTTTTGATTTGCATTTCCCTTATGACTAAAGATGTTGAACATTTCTTTAGGTGTTTCTCAGCCATTCGGCATTCCTCAGCTGTGAATTCTTTGTTTAGCTCTGAATCCCATTTTTTAATAGGGTTATTTGTTTCCCTGCGGTCTAACTTCTTGAGTTCTTTGTATATTTTGGATATAAGGCCTCTATCTGTTGTAGGATTGGTAAAGATCTTTTCCCAATCTGTTGGTTGCCGTTTTGTCCTAACCACAGTGTCCTTTGCCTTACAGAAGCTTTGCAGTTTTATGAGATCCCATTTGTCGATTCTTGATCTTAGAGCATAAGCCATTGGTGTTTTGTTCAGGAAATTTTTTCCAGTGCCCATGTGTTCCAGATGCTTCCCTAGTTTTTCTTCTATTAGTTTGAGTGTGTCTGGTTTGATGTGGAGGTCCTTGATCCACTTGGACTTAAGCTTTGTACAGGGTGATAAGCATGGATCGATCTGCATTCTTCTACATGTTGCCCTCCAGTTGAACCATCACCATTTGCTGAAAATGCTATCTTTTTTTCCATTGGATGGTTTTGGCTCCTTTGTCAAAAATCAAGTGACCATAGGTGTGTGGGTTCATTTCTGGGTCTTCAATTCTATTCCATTGGTCTATCTGTCTGTCTCTGTACCAATACCATGCAGTTTTTATCACTATTGCTCTGTAATACTGCTTGAGTTCAGGGATAGTGATTCCCCCTGAAGTCCTTTTATTGTTGAGGATAGCTTTAGCTATCCTGGATTTTTTGTTATTCCAGATGAATTTGCAAATTGTTCTGTCTAACTCTTTGAAGAATTGGATTGGTATTTTGATGGGGATTGCATTGAATCTGTAGATTGCTTTTGGTAAAATGGCCATTTTTACTATATTAATCCTGCCAATCCATGAGCATGGGAGATCTTTCCCATCTTCTGAGGTCTTCTTCAATTTCTTTCCTCAGTGTCTTGAAGTTCTTATTGTACAGATCTTTTACTTGCTTGGTTAAAGTCACACCGAGGTACTTTATATTATTTGGGTCTATTATGAAGGGTGTCGTTTCCCTAATTTCTTTCTCGGCTTGTTTCTCTTTTGTATAGAGGAAGGCAACTGATTTATTTGAGTTAATTTTATACCCAGCCACTTTGCTGAAGTTGTTTATCAGCTTTAGTAGTTCTCTGGTGGAACTTTTGGGATCACTTAAATATACTATCATGTCATCTGCAAATAGTGATATTTTGACCTCTTCTTTTCCGATCTGTATCCCTTTGATCTCCTTTTGTTGTCTGATTGCTCTGGCTAGAACTTCAAGAACTATATTGAATAAGTAGGGAGAGAGTGGGCAGCCTTGTCTAGTCCCTGATTTTAGTGGGATTGCTTCAAGTTTCTCTCCATTTAGTTTAATGTTAGCAACTGGTTTGCTGTATATGGCTTTTACTATGTTTAGGTATGGGCCTTGAATTCCTATTCTTTCCAGGACTTTTATCATGAAGGGGTGTTGAATTTTGTCAAATGCTTTCTCAGCATCTAATGAAATGATCATGTGGTTCTGTTCTTTCAGTTTGTTTACATAATGGATCACGTTGATGGTTTTCCGTATATTAAACCATCCCTGCATGCCTGGGATGAAGCCTACTTGATCATGGTGGATGATTGTTTTGATGTGCTCTTGAATTCGGTTTGCCAGAATTTTATTGAGTATTTTTGCGTCGATATTCATAAGGGAAATTGGTCTGAAGTTCTCTTTCTTTGTTGTGTCTTTGTGTGGTTTAGGTATAAGAGTAATTCGTAATTGGCTTCGTAGAAGGAATTCGGTAGGGCTCCATCTGTTTCAATTTTGTGGAATAGTTTGGATAATATTGGTATGAGGTCTTCTATGAAGGTTTGATAGAATTCTGCACTAAACCCGTCTGGACCTGGGCTCTTTTTGGTTGGGAGACCTTTAATGACTGCTTCTATTTCCTTAGGAGTTATGGGGTTGTTTAACTGGTTTATCTGTTCCTGATTTAACTTCGATACCTGGTATCTGTCTAGGAAATTGTCCATTTCCTGAAGATTTTCAAATTTTGTTGAATATAGGTTTTTATAGTAAGATCTGATGATTTTTTGAATTTCCTCTGAATCTGTAGTTATGTCTCCCTTTTCATTCCTGATTTTGT
This sequence comes from Rattus norvegicus, assembly GCF_021556685.1. Taxonomy (NCBI): domain Eukaryota; kingdom Metazoa; phylum Chordata; class Mammalia; order Rodentia; family Muridae; genus Rattus; species Rattus norvegicus. The sequence goes on along the minus strand of NC_141541.1, from coordinate 96,979,753 downwards.
TAATTTGGACGCACTCTCTGTGTCCTCTCGTTAGTCTGGCTAAGGGTTTATCTATCTTGTTGATTTTCTCAAAGAACCAACTTTTGGTTCTGTTGATTCTTTCTATGGTCCTTTTTGTTTCTACTTGGTTGATTTCAGCTCTGAGTTTGATTATTTCCTGCCTTCTACTCCTCCTGGGTGTATTTGCTTCTTTTTGTTCTAGAGCTTTTAGGTGTGCTGTCAAGCTGCTGACATATGCTCTTTCCTGTTTCTTTCTGCAGGCACTCAGCGCTATGAGTTTTCCTCTTAGCACAGCTTTCATTGTGTCCCATAAGTTTGAGTATGTTGTATCTTCATTTTCATTAAATTCTAAAAAGTTTTTAATTTCTTTCTTTATTTCTTCCTTGACCAGGTTATCATTGAGTAGAGCATTGTTCAATTTCCACATATATGTGCGCATTCTTCCCTTATTGTTATTGAAGACCAGTTTTAGGCCGTGGTGGTCCGATAGCACGCATGGGATTATTTCTATCTTTCTGTACCTGTTGAGGCCCGTTTTTTGACCAATTATATGGTCAATTTTGGAGAAAGTACCATGAGGAGCTGAGAAGAAGGTATATCCTTTTGCTTTAGGATAGAATGTTCTATAAATATCCGTTAAGTCCATTTGGCTCATGACTTCTCTTAGTCTGTCGACATCACTGTTTAATTTCTGTTTCCATGATCTGTCCATTGATGAGAGTGGGGTGTTGAAATCTCCCACTATTATTGTGTGAGGTGCAATGTGTGTTTTGAGCTTTAGTAAGGTTTCTTTTACGTATGTAGGTGCCCTTGTATTTGGGGCATAGATATTTAGGATTGAGAGTTCATCTTGGTGGATTTTTCCTTTGATGAATATGAAGTGTCCTTCCTTATCTTTTTTGATGACTTTTAGTTGGAAATTGATTTTATTTGATATTAGAATGGCTACTCCAGCTTGCTTCTTCTGACCATTTGCTTGGAAAGTTGTTTTCCAGCCTTTCACTCTGAGGTAGTGTCTGTCTTTGTCTCTGAGGTGTGTTTCCTGTAGGCAGCAGAATGCAGGGTCCTCGTTGCGTATCCAGTTTGTTAATCTATGTCTTTTTATTGGGGAGTTGAGGCCATTGATATTGAGAGATATTAAGGAATAGTGATTATTGTTTCCCTTTATATTCATATTTGGATGTGAGGTTATGTTTGTGTGCTTTCATTCTCTTTGTTTTGTTGCCAAGACGATTAGTTTCTTGCTTCTTCTAGGGTATAGCTTGCCTCCTTATGTTGGGCTTTACCATTTATTATCCTTTGTAGTGCTGGATTTGTAGAAAGATATTGTGTAAATTTGGTTTTGTCATGGAATATCTTGGTTTCTCCATCAATGTTAATTGAGAGTTTTGCTGGATACAGTAACCTGGGCTGGCAGTTGTGTTCTCTTAGGGTCTGTATGACATCAGTCCAGGATCTTCTGGCCTTCATAGTTTCTGGCGAGAAGTCTGGTGTGATTCTGATAGGTCTCCCTTTATATGTTACTTGACCTTTTTCCCTTACTGCTTTTAATATTCTTTCTTTATTTTGTGCGTTTGGTGTTTTGACAATTATGTGACGGGAGGTGTTTCTTTTCTGGTCCAATCTATTTGGGGTTCTGTAGGCTTCTTGTATGTCTATGGGTATCTCTTTTTTTAGGTTAGGGAAGTTTTCTTCTATGATTTTGTTGAAGATATTTACTGGTCCTTTGAGCTGGGAGTCTTCACTCTCTTCTATACCTATTATCCTTAGGTTTGATCTTCTCATTGAGTCCTGGATTTCCTGTATGTTTTGGACCAGTAGCTTTTTCCGCTTTACATTATCTTTGACAGTTGAGTCAATGATTTCTATGGAATCTTCTGCTCCTGAGATTCTCTCTTCCATCTCTTGTATTCTGTTGGTGAAGCTTGTATCTACAGCTCCTTGTCTCTTCTTTTGGTTTTCTATATCCAGGGTTGTTTCCATGTGTTCTTTCTTGATTGCTTCTATTTCCATTTTTAATTCCTTCAACTGTTTGATTGTGTTTTCCTGGAATTCTTTCAGGGATTTTTGCGATTCCTCTCTGTAGGCTTCTACTTGTTTATTAATGTTTTCCTGTGTTTCCCTAAGTGTGTTCATGTCTTTCTTGAAGTCCTCCAGCATCATGATCAAATATGATTTTGAAACTAGATCTTGCTTTTCTGGTGTGTTTGGATATTCCATGTTTGTTTTGGTGGGAGAATTGGGCTCCGATGATGGCATGTAGTCTTGGTTTCTGTTGCTTGGGTTCCTGCGCTTGCCTCTCGCCATCAGATTATCTCTAGTGTTACTTTGTTCTGCTATTTCTGACAGTGGCTAGACTGTCCTATAAGCCTGTGTGTCAGGAGTGCTGTAGACCTGTTTTCCTCTCTTTCAGTCAGTTATGGGGACAGTGTGTTCTGCTTTCGGGCGTGTAGTTTTTCCTCTCTACAGGTCTTCAGCTGTTCCTGTGGGCCTGTGTCTTGAGTTCACCAGGCAGCTTTCTTGCAGCAGAAAATTTGGTCTTACCTGTGGTCCCGAGGCTCAGGTTCGCTCGTGGGGTGCTGCCCAGGGGCTCTCTGCAGCGGCAGCAACCAGGAAGACCTGTGCCGCCCCTTCCGGGAGCTTCAGTGCACCAGGGTTCCAGATGGTCTTTGGCTTTTTCCTCTGGCGTCCGAGATGTGTGTGCAGGGAGCAGTCTCTTCTGGTTTCCCAGGCTTGTCTGCCTCTCTGAAGGTTTAGCTCTCCCTCCCACGGGATTTGGGTGCAGAGAACTGTTTATCCGGTCTGTTTCTTTCAGGGTCCGGCGGTGTCTCAGGCAGGGGTCCTGCCGCTCCTGGGCCCTCCCCCACGGGAGCCCAGAGGCCTTATACAGTTTCCTCTTGGGCCAGGGATGTGGGCAGGGGTGAGCAGTGTTGGTGGTCTCTTCCGCTCTGCAGCCTCAGGAGTGCCCACCTGACCAGGCGGTTGGGTCTCTCTCTCACCGGGTCTGGGAGCAGAGAGCTGCTGCGGGCCGGGATCCTCGGGCATGGGACTTCCGGTAAACACAGAACGTGCCCGGTCCTAGAGAAATTCTGCTTCCGTGTGTCCCAAGCTCACCAGGCAGGTTTCTTGCAGCAGAAAATTTGGTCTTACCTGTGGTCCCGAGGCTCAGGTTCGCTCGTTGGGTGCTGCCCAGGGGCTCTCTGCAGCGGCAGCAACCAGGAAGCTCCTTTTTTTTTCTATTGACATGATTGCTTGATTTTATATTTAAGATTATTTAAGACACATAACATATATGTCGAATAAAAATTACATCTATATGATACCCATCCGCCACATAGGGGTGATTACCAATCTCTTTAGCTTTGGGTTCCTCTTTGCCCATTGTGGATGCTTTGCCTGGTGCCCAGAAACTTGATTTTTCTTCTCCCAGGGCAATTTACCAGGGCTGCCCATGAGTATCGCCTTGGCTCTGGTGACTTGTAACTCTGCCTCCCCCTGGGTGGAGACCTGGGCAGTTTGTAAAACGTTGAAGTCGGTATTCCTGCAGTATGAAAGGATTATTCTTGTAACTCAAAGAGATTCTGAGCATTGATTTTCCAACGCTTTCTCCATTTCAATAATTTCCAATTCTGTCCTGACTCACTCAACACAAGTTCATCAAAGGTGTGTCTCTATGATTGAAATTAGATTTATCTGGGACTCAATTGTCTCGGGGTGTGACTTGAAATGCCAGGCAAGTGTAGACAGGTTTTTGTTTTCTATGGACTGGCATTTTACAGCCTTGACTATTCACTTTACTGTAATTATGAGCGCTCATCTAGGTCTTTCTGAATTCTTGTCCTTTGTCATGTGTTCGCTCATTGCTCTGTTATCTGGCCTCTGCCCCATTCGTTTTAATTTAACTCAACTCCTTTGGCATTTACTGTGCATTTTCTGTTCCCGGAGGTGGATAATTCCTGATAGAAGAGCGAGTCTGGGAGAAGCATGCTGCTGTGTGTGCTGGGGTGTATGACAAGAAGTGCCACCTTTCTGTTTCTTTTCAAATCTTATTCTGAGGTCACAGGGCTGCTGGGGGCAAGCTTAGCAGACAGGAACGCATGAAAGGACCATATTATAGTATCAGAAAAAGACCCCACTCAGTTCCTCTTTCTTGGGTGTCAGGGTGTGAAGCAACTGTGGGAAAAGGGTGTGGAGTAAGGTCTGTGCCACCTTAGAGGCTTTCTGTAGACGATGATAAGGTTCATTTTCTGTCCCTACTTGCCCTATCCTGGGGAGAAAGTGAACTGGAGAGCCACATTTCTAAGAAAGAATGGGGAAGGCACTGAGCTGGTTTAGTAATAATCCCTACACCAATCAGAGAACTCATATATGAGTGCACACACAAAACCACACACTGCAGGATGCCATGTGACCCTTGGTATGGTCTCTGAATTTGACAGATGTCTGTGCCTGAGGACCCAGGAGAAGTCCAGGGCTGTGGGAGTTTCCCTTGGGTGAATATGTTGACTTCCTGTGTTCCCTGACTGTATGAAATTGACTGACTGGAAATGTGTTGTTGACACATTGAGCAAAATATGTGGCCAGCATCCCAAGGTGGGTCTTTTCTGAAGTGGTGGGTCTAGGAAAGGATCAGTTCTGGAAAATGAAACAGTCACTCATCAGTGGTCCAAGGGCAGTGTGGAGAGTTACTGAGTGCTTAGCAGCTGGTCTGAGGGCTGCAATTAATTTTAGATTTGGTGAGTGCTTCCTTGTCCTACCCATGGCCTCATTTTAGAGAAACTTATTGATAGAAAGTCCTGCGGTTGGAGAAATAGCTCAGTGGTTAAGAGCTGCTCTTCCAGATGACCCAAGTTCAATTCTCAGCACCTACATGGTGGTTCACAAATGTCTGTAACTCCAATCCATGGATCTGATGCCCTCACACAGATGTTCATGCAGGCAAAACCACCAATGAATAATATATATATATATATATTATTCATATATATATGTATATGTGTGTGTGTACATCTATACATCTACACACACACACACACACACACACACACACACACACACACACACACCCAAAGTCTTCAGAACTGACTCTACCTCATGGTAGCACTGTGAACAAAGGGCGCAGGAAAGAAAGAGGGAAGCTCACAATTCTAAGTCCTTTTGTTACAAACTGGTGCCATCTCAGGGACTTGAGGATTTTCTTGTAAGTTGCTCACCAACCCTGTCAACTGGGCATATTCCCTTTCTAGCAATGAAGACATGAGCCCCAGATGACCAGGACACCATTGTCAAACCACGTGGCTCATTAGAAGTGGAACTGGGTTACAAAGTGTATCTGTTTTTCTTCTGGTGGACTGAACATGCTGTTTTCTCAGCAGGGATAGACTGGGAGAGGCAGATAAAGCTGACCTGAAGATGCCTGAGGCAGAGGCTGTATACCAAGGCACGAGTGTTCCCATCCTGGGTTCAGATGTGAGCTGCTTGGAACAAGTCCAGTGTCTGATCCTTAGATTCCACAGCAATCCTCCTGCTCCAGCCTCTGGTGTACTGCGGTAACAGGTATGTGTCACCACTCTGGAGGAGATTCCTGTCCTTCATTTTTGCACCTTGATATCCTCACTAGGTGTGCTCTGTGGCTCCTCTGTCCCATCCAGGGCATAGGATGAAACATCAGGGACCCCTGTGGTACCTTTGTCTAAGGCATGTGAGATTTCTAGATTTACTTTTATAATAATATGTACATATTACATCCTTTCTAAAGTGAAAAAATATAAATGTGTGAACATACTATGTAGGCGCCAACTTGAATTGTCCCTTTAAGTCTTTTTTCCCAAGTCACACTGGGGTCAAAACTCTTCAGAGTACGACATTACATGGAGATGGGGTTTTTCAGGAGGTACCACGGTTAAAATGAGACCATTAGGGTGGCCCTGACTCAGTATGACTCTTGTACTTATGCAAGGGTGATTTGGACAGAGACGGATACACATAGGGAGGTGACAATATTAAGAGACATGGAAAGAAGACGGCTATCCACAAACCAAAGTCAGGAGTCTGGGGCAAATTGCTCCCTTAGGACCCTTAAAGGAGCCAACTTTACCAACTTCCATCAGTGTTTTATAGCCTCAAAATGTGAGATAATAAGTTTTGGTTGTTGAGCCAGCAATCTGTAGCACTCCATGTATGTGGCCCCAGTAAACCACTGCAGTAGGCATTCGTAAAGATAGTACAGTAGTTGCTGTCATCGTGTATTTATTTAAATTATCTAAGGCCAGTTGCTACAGACCAATTTCACAAGGCACGTATGGAAATTGGTTTCGTTATTTGTATTCATAAACTGTATAAAGAGATGGTGGACCGGGTTCATGAAACCCTCTTGCTCCTTACACACCGAGCTGTGTCACCAAAGAACTGTAGCATTTTTACCACTCTGCTTTTAGGAAGGCTTGAGAGAATGAAAACGTTTAAACGCTATTGATTTATTGCTACCATGTATGTGTGAGTGTTTGGAAATGAGAGGACACCTTGCTGGAGTTTGTTCTTTTGTTCCACCACCAGGGGACAAACTTGGTTGTTAGACTTGGAGGCAGGCGCCATCCACTGGCTGAGCCATCTTGCTGGCCCAGTTGTTGAGGACATTTATTCCGTGACTAAAATTCATGAGTTGGCTGATTTTCCAACAGTGCTTTCCAGAGTGTGGGTGTTGCGTCTTCCTCAAACTTCCATTTCTCCTTGCAGGTTTGCTTTGCATTTGCAAGTCAATGCTGGCCCTCCTCAAACTGGACAGAACAGTCTAGATGCTTCCAATGAAGAGTTTCTTGTAAAGTACTGGGAGAGGCGACAGATGTGGTGGTTACATGATCACTGCTGCCATCCTATGCTTGAGTGCTTTGCCTGGCCATAGCTATTTTTTAAGTTGATATTAGTGTCCAAACTGACTATTGCTATTTATAGAAATAGCAGAGGAGGAGAAACCTCAGGAAACAGTGGGCATCCTTAAAGAAAGGAAGGAATTTTCTAGTTATAATGTTAAGTGATTCAACAGCTACGGCAAAAGCAGATCCAAGAAAAACCCTGGTCACTGGCAAGGCAAGCTTCATTACAGGGGGGATGTTTGGCTCTGAGATGGGCAACAGATCCAGGAGCTGCAATTCTAGGTGTTGTGATGTTTAGTTTTACTTTAAAGATATGTCAGTGTACGGCCAGATGAACAGCTCCAGTTACTTAAGACTCTGGAAACACTGTATTCTACTGGCAGTAATTAAAATAAAAATCTCAGCTCAGATGATGGGATCCAAGCTAAATTCAAATGTGAGAAATCTATCAATCACAAGGCCAGGACCTGGAACCCAGGGGACATCGCTCATAGCCAGTGGTTGGAGGCTTCCAGCCAGTGTCAGGATTGTAACCACAGGACAGGCATTAAGGCCAGGAAACCAAACAGGGTTGGGCAATCCTGCTGGAGGTGTAGCTAGTTCTGCAAGCCAGGCATGACCCAACCGAGGGAGCTTGAGCAGCCTGCAGACGGAGCTACAGAGACACTGGAGTCATTGATCTTCAGGACATGTCCTTCTTGTGTTGTCACAGGAGCCTGTTGGGACTTGAGAGGGTGAAGGCAGTCCAAAGAAGTCCTCTGGGTTATCCCAAGAGGATAGAGGCTATCCCAAGAGGACCAGTACCAAGAAATAGGCCATGTAAACTTAGCATACCCTTCTCTGAGGTATGCCAAAGCCAGGACTTTTCTAGATTGCCAGCTTTTTTATTGGAACCAATGTGGATTATAGGGTGTTGGGATTAAGTTAATGTGGTGTATTTGTTTCCTCTAAATTGAAATGTTACCTCATGGAAGGAAGCTGACTCAGGAAGGAAATGCAATTTAAAAGTCACAGGAAGCTCCTGAAAACTACAAGATCTACAAGCCTCACATCCCAACAGGGGCAACTACCAAGTGGAGGAGACTGTGGCTCAGCAGAGTTGCCTGAAAGTTGGCCAGAGAGCTCTAGGAGAAGTTTCACGAGCCATGGTTTGTGTTGGGATAGGCTCCTCAGTGAGTCTTTGAGTCAGAGAGCTCCTGTAAGGAACCCCAGCAAACTGAGGTGCATAGGTGTTCACATCTCCTATTAAGAAGTCACACAACAGCTAGGTAAAGGAAAATCTCATTTAGCTACCTTGAAACAGTCACTAGCAATGGGAAAACTGGCCAGGTGCCTTCTACTCAGTAAGCAGGTATTGAGTACCTTTCTCAGTCAATGATGGAGGAGCAGAGTGAGAATGCAAATGAGAGAACCAAAGGCTCCACAGTTAAGAGCACGGACTGCTCTTCCAGAGGACCTGGCTGTGATTCCCAGCACCCATATGGCAGCAGGTCACAACTGTCCGTAACTCCAGATCTGACTTCCTTGTGCAGGCAAAACGCCAAGGTGCGTCAAATAAAAATATAAATTAGAAGAAGAAGAGGAAGAAGAAGGAGAAGGAGAAGGAGAAGAGGAAGAAGAAGAAGAAGAAGAAGAAGAAGAAGAAGAAGAAGAAGAAGAAGAAGAAGAAGAAGAAGAAGAAGAAGAAGAAGAAGAAGAATGTCAAGGCTCACAGACTGCAGACAGCCTGAAGATCCACAGGCTTGGGCACAGCAGCCAGAGATGGTGTCTAATTGTGTAGCAGGTATAACAGAGTGGCAGTTCCACCAGAGAGGTTAATGGTGACTGTGGGAAGGCTTGCTCAGAGGCTGTTTGTGTATGAGGAGATTATTTTGTACTTTGGTGGTAACTATTTGATGCCACCAAGCCTGGGCCCGACCTGAGCCATGTGAACCATTTTGCCTTGGGAGCACATTGAAAGAGGCAGCAAAGAATCAGTGGTTAAGGTAAGAATACTTTAACGCAACATCTTTACAAACCCAATTAACTTAAAAATCCCAAAACTTTTCATAAAGTGTGAATCAATACTGTATAGGGTCTGGGGAAAAGGAAAAACAATAGTGATTTGGTTCTTTCCCTGAAATTTTTGTTCATCATGATTTTTTTGGCTTTAATTTTGATTATTAAAATGTTTATCTTCATTCTGCTGAGTGAAATATGTCAGTCTCACAAGAACCCCATGTGATTTTTATATACATGAGTGTGTAGAATAGACAGACCCGGAGGATTGGAGCAGAAGAGTGGTTTTCAAAGGCTGGAGAGTGAGGGCTGGTGACTTCCTGTTTAGCAGGCAGAGCTTTTCTTTGGGCTGATGAGAGGTTCTGGAAAATGATCATGGTGATGATTGCATAAAGTTGTGGGCAGCCAACGTCACTGCACGTACACTTAAAACTGTTGGAAGAATAACTATCGATAGTATATATACATATACTATAAAATTAAATTTCTCTCTCTCTCTCTCTCTCTCTCTCTCTCTCACACACACACACACACACACACACACACACACACACACACGCTGGGTGCTTTGGCTTCCTTTAAGTCTTAAGTACTGCATTCCACTCATATCAGCACCAGCACCATGGTTTGGAGGCTGCAAACAGGAAGACCACCGGATGGGAGAGGACAGAATATGGCAGGAGAGACCTGAACTGAGCGTTGGATGGTGGAAGACATTCTCAGAGCAACGGCAAGCAGTAGACTCCATGGGCGTATTGGAATATGAGCCCGTGATGGTTTGAATGAAAATGGCCCCATAGGCTCATAGGGAGGGGCGTGACTGAAAGGATTAGGACCTTTGAAGGAAGTGTGTCACTGGGGGTGGCTTTGAGGTTTCAGAAGCTCAAGCCAGGCCCAGTGGCTACCTCTTCCAGCTGTGTGCCGATCCAGATGTAGACCTCTCAGCTACCTCTCCAGCACCATGACTGCCTGAGTGCCACCATGCCTCCCACCAAGATGATAATGGACTAAACCTCTGAAGGAGTTGCCATGGTCACAGTGTCTCTTCACAACAGTAGAAACCTTAACTAAGACAAGCCCCCAAGAGAAGGCAGGTACTCAAGAGTTGTGGAAGGAACAAGGTGAAGCCTGGGCTGAGTTGAGGGATAGGGTGCAACTTTCAGAAATAAGATCAGAAAGGGAGATCAGAACCAGCCAGCTAGGACCTGCTGTGAGATTTCACTTCACCTGCTAGGCAGTAGTGGGACAATGGAGGTGACAAACAGAACAAGACACATTTCTATAGTTATGTGGTAGGGAGGATAGATGGGAAAAAGGGCCCTAGATCCTGGAAATCTTTTAGGATTGTGGGGTGCACAATACTCAGGAGGAAGTGAAGAATCTGGGCAGGAAACCCAGAGTAGTTGGGTGAGCAGAATTGGAGATGAATAGTTGGATGTTTAATTAATGGGATTCTATCACCTGACATAGATCATACAATTACCTGGAAGGTGGCTCTGGATGAACCTTTACTTGTGCTAAGAGGAGAATGTGTGAATGAATGAAGTCTTCCAGAACGGCTTCTGCATGGACACACACACACACACACACACACACACTCACTCACACAGTGTGGTTGGCCACATACAGGTTGAATTATCTCAGGAAATTCTCTTATCCTCCAGGTGCCTCAGTTGCTTAATTTGTAACAATGGGATGATGTTAGTAAGTACCTCAAATGATTACTTTGGGACTTAAAGAAGTCACTATGTGATAAAGCTAGGAAACTCGACTAACACACAGTAAAATAGAGACACTGTTTAAACAGTAGAAGTAAATGAAAATAGTGTGCAAATCATGTTTCTTTTGTTAATATTTTTAGCATACAAAGCTATAGATTTCATTTTGGCATCTTCATACATATTTACCATTGAATCCTACTCACACCCACCCCTTTCCTGCCCTCTGCTAGTCCTTCTCCTCCCACTGGTTTCCACCTTCCTCACAATGGCTCCCTGTCTGTTTTCAGGTCACCAATAAATGCCCTACATATCATCTATGAATTTTGAGTCTACATATAAAAAATAATATTTTGTGTTTCTTGCCACAACTACCATAGCTTTTCCTCTTACCCTCTTTCTTTAGGTTTCTCCATCTCAGAGCCCCCACCTACACACACACACACACTATATATATATATATATATATATAGTGTGTGTGTGTGTGTGTAATGAGGGATGTTTGTCTAAATGCAGGCCATCTTTCTGAGGCACTGTTGAAGCAGGTCAGGGTAACTCCGGGGGTTTTGGTGTGGGGTCACTGTGAGGCACACGAGTGTTGATGCTGTGCAGGGTTAGAGCAGTAAGGAGAGGGTGTCCGTATAACATGCAACCCCAGGGCTGGCTTCATACATGGCACAATGTGTTAAAAGCATTCAAGGAGGCCAAGTGGATTTGTAATTCCAGGCAGGTGGATGAGGCCGAATGACTTGTGAACATCCTTGTGAACATCCTTGTGAATGTCCTTGTGAACATCCTTGTGAACATGCTTGTGAAATCCTTGTGAAGTCCTTGTGAACATCCTTGTGAACGTCCTTGTGAACATCCTTGTGAAGTCCTTGTGAACATCCTTGTGAACGTCCTTGTGAACATCCTTGTGAACATCCTTGTGAACGTCCTTGTGAACATCCTTGTGAACATCCTTGTGAAGTCCTTGTGAACATCCTTGTGAACATCCTTGTGACTATCCTTGCTACTGCTTTCTCACATCCTCCCCAGAAGCCGGCAGCTCATTTTGGTGTTGGAATTTGATCAATTCCTGGGAGAGGTTTATACGTATTTGTGATTATTTTGCAGTCAATTAAAAACGAAGGTAATATAGACACGTGTCCCAAGGGAGCTCACACCCAGTGATGGAGTCCCTCTGATTGACAGCTGCCCTTCATGTTCATGGCTCTGCTGGAGTACTCTTCCCCTGGCCTTTGAGAGCTGAGAGCGGTGGTCAGAGTTTTAGTATCCGTTCCAATGTCACTTCCTCAGGAAAACTTCGCATTTTCCTAGATGTGATATCTCCCACGTCACTGACGTCACTGTGTGCTTGCCTTTCGTGACCTTCGTTGGGGATTGTAATATATTGTTCTCAGACTTACATGTATGTTGTCTATATTCTTCCTTAGATAATAAATTCTGTTCACCCCATCTTTGATGTCTACATGGCCCCGGAACAGCCCAAGTGCTAACTAAACACGTGTTGAACACAGTGAAGTTTCGGTTGTATCACACGCCCAGCATCCAGAGGGATTCAGAGAGAGTAAGTGGTCAGGGTGGTTGAGCTGGATGGCTGTTTTGTTTTTTGATTTTTGGTCAATATTTATATTCTGCATAGTATATCTTTTTTTTTTGATGGGTGTGGGATCTCTTCTCGACCCTCACTCAGTCTTCAGAACGGCATACCAAATGGTGTGTCATAGGAGGCTTGCCATCCCAGTGGCTGTCCTGTCCTACTGTAGTTACTGAGGGGTCATCTTGAAGAATGCCCACAGTGCTGGTATTGTCCATGAGTAGAACAATTAACAAGGGTGGAAAGAGTTGACCTCCCCCTCTTCTATTCCCTTGGTTTTGCCTCACATCATTAGTGGTGGGGAACAATGCCATGGGGGTGTCGTCAATTCTAGTATTAAATGCTAGTATTAAATGCTAGGAATAATTATAGAAGAAATTGGAGACTCTCTTTGCTGCAGTGTGTGTTGCTGAGGAAATGAAGAACGTCACATTCAAAATCTCATTTCCCCTTTTAACTACAGGGATCTCAGCATCAAAAGACTTCATGCCCAAATTTCCACTTTGTAAAAATGCAGCCTGTAAGTTAAGCCAGCAGGGGGCGCTACTACCCTTCCTAAGAAGTGTCTGGTTTATTTATTTTATTTATTTTTTATTTTTTTAACCTGAAGACAGTGACATCTGGATTGTGGAACCAAAGATGATCAAGGTGGATGTTAATGACGCTCAGCCCCAAACCTGAAAAGAGAAAGGTTTATGATAGTGTGATTTATATGCTTTCCTAAAAACTCACATGAAGCAATCCCATGGGCGGGAGGGTGAGTAGACTCTACTCAGTTTGGAAAATAAAGCATGAGCTGACTTTTGTATTGATTTAATGTGATGCACACATCACCTCAGGGTCATCTGCATGTTTAGAGGTCATTAGCATCTGGCTGGGATTTCTCAGTCAGGGAGGATGCACAGAGACCCGAAGGATGCCTGTGATAAACGTGTGAGGAGATCTTCGATGATGTTTATGTTGAACATCAAAGTCTGCAGTTCGAATGTGACCTTAGAGAGAGCGCACAGCCAGCAGACTGCTGAAGGTAGCCAGTACTTTATGTGTAAGGTTACTTGTTGGCTCTACGATGCTGTCCTGGATTTGATTAACCTTAGCACCACCTGAGGAGAATTTTGCTGCAATGGCCTCCCCATCTTTTTCCCCCTGTGACTTTGGTCCCATTCAGGGCAGAGTCACAGTCACTGAGGTAAATAATCATGCCTGTAACCTTCATGGCTCCTCCCTGGTGCGACGCTTCTCTGCTTGAGTTGCTGAAAGCAGGGCGTGGGATGCATGAAGACTCAGCCGTTAGTAGTAGGACAGTGGTCCAATTTCTAGTGGTCCATTTGCTGAAGGCTGCAGGGGTTGTTTCTAGTTCTTCTAATAGGATCAGCTTCTGAGGACTGTCCCTGAGTGTCCTTTTGCCTTTCAACTAATGAACGTGCTGAAATCACCTTGGAGAGGGAGCCGTTCTGAGGAGGAGCCGGAAGTGAGGCAGCAGGCATACCAGGGCCATGCCTATCTAGCACTCCTCTCATGAAACCCTGGTTTCTGGCTGCAAGCATTTCCTGGAAAGCACCATTCTCAGGAACTGTTTGTGTGTCCCTGGGGCTGTCACTCAAAGTCTGTCACGTTACTGGGGAAAAGTCTCCAGCCCTGCTCTTTCGAGATAGTGGAGTGTACATGTTGTTAGACGTTGGCCCTGAAAACTTTGAGACTTGTTGGATTTGTGGTAACTAATTATCAATTCGCTGTTGAAAGGAAGAGGGAGGGGCTCCATATTAGAGTCCACATATGGTGTCCCCAAGACAACAGCTATGCGTTTTTTTTCTTTTTTCTCCTTGCAAAGAAGAAAATGCGACAAAGCTCCTGAGTGTCTAGGATTCATCTCCTCTCTTGCCAGGGTCTTAGAAGCTGCAGAGCTGAAAGTGTTCGCTCCGGGCTGATGGAGAGGCCTCAGTTGCCTGAGTCTTGCACCTGTGTTTCATCCTTGGCCTAGATGAGAACAGGTCCCTGCTGGTTTGGTGTCCAGAACCAGGCAAGACTACAAACATCACTTGCAGGCAGATGTTGGGTTATTTAGAGCAGGGGGAAGGGGACTCAAGTTGAGGAGCTGGTGGGACTCATTAAAGGGGGTTGGGCCAATGCAAATTCAACAGGCCAAGTGGAGTGCTGGCAGGAGAGCTGGCTTTTTGAACACTCTGAGTCTTCGTGGAGGTCTTTAGAAACAGGGTAAGTCCCCATGTGACTGGAAGGTTGGTGGGAGGTCTTCCCGTAGGCTTGGGTGTGGATTTGATGAACCCTCAAAGTCTTTGCAGCATTTTGATTTTGTGGTCAAGATTAGGCAGACACATGTGGCTGTAGATGAAATAAAACAGGGGCCTAATGGGAAGCTTTATGCGCTGTATCCTTACCTCCTGCCGGCTTCCAAATGCACCACAAGTCTGTTCTGTGCTACAGGGTCTGTCTTAGTATGTTTCGGTTTCAGAAGCCAAGTAGTATTCATCTTTTCTACCTACACTATCGCTTTCTTCCTTCGTCTAGAAACCTTTTTATTCATTTATTTTTATTCTTTGACAGTTTCATGCATGTATATAATGATTTTTAGTCATTTCTTTTTGCTATTTTTTTTTTTTGTGGTGACACACAGCAGCACTGTACTGAAGAAGCTGGGGTAGAGAAATATTTATTTTGAGTCTCTCTTAAACACTCAGAACAAAGGAGAAAATTTACCAGTCCAGGATCTTACGACAGGATTGGAATTCATTCATTTAATCTCCACCCCAATTGCTCCAACTTAGTTTATTTTCTGTTAGCACTTAATGTTCACCCCACAAGAAATAACAGCCAGCCTCCCAACAAAACCCGAATCCAAGTCTTACAGAGCTCCCCCTCCATGCTCCCTTTATAGATACTTTTTTGAAACAAGAGTATCTTGAAGTTTGATAAACTGTTTCAAGCATCCAAGGTGGGGAGCACCTCCTTCTGAAGGCTTTGTGCTGTAGACTTCCCCAAGATGTGAGTTTACTCAGAGAAGAAAGACCAATTGTTCCTTCCAAGCAAAACACAGCCATGTATCATTTACCATCGCACTCCTCTTCCAAACACTGATCTTGTTCTGATGTGAAGCCAGAGTGTGTGTGAAATACAGCACAGGTCCGGGTCTTTCAGGACCACGAGTGTGTCAAATAGCAGGCACACCACCCTTAGAGGGAGGAGAGAAGGTCCCAAACTGGTCTTTTCTAATTCCTTCTCTGCTGCCAAACTCAAGCAAAGTAACCTAATGGCTATTCACCACCATAGGAAAATTGCCTTTGCCATTCGGATTGCCAAGGGGATTTCCATCCTAGATTCTATTTCTTGAAATACCTTCCGTGTCTTTATTCTGATCTTAAGTGTGAGACCTTAAGCTCTTGAGAGCTTTTGTTAGTGTGTGCATGTGAATCTTGAGGGTTTTTGTTGGTGTGTGTATATAAAGTTTTGCCCTAAACAAATGCAGCTAGGCTCCATGTGGATGCTGGCCGCTATCCCTCCTCACACCAACACTATGGGTTAGTCCCCTACCTTGTGAAGTCCCTCAGGATGATGTCCTGGGAAAAGGCTTTACGTATTTTTTTCCACTTATTTATGTATATGTGAAGGTGTTCCTGGGGAGGCCAGAAGAGGGCATGGGATCTCTGGAATAGAGTTAGAAGTGGTTGTGAGCCACCTGTGGGGTGCTGGGAATGGAACTCTGGTCAGTGAAAGAGCAGAAGTGCTCTTAACCATTAAGCCATCTCTAGCCAGAGAAAGGTTTTTGACTGGTACAGAAACTTGGCTAACATTATAACAGAAGAAAGAAAGGGGATACAGATAGTGAGATGCTCAGAATGTGGGGGCTTGGTGTTGATTGAAAAGCACACCTAGTGTTCTCTTGTAAAAAACAAAAGGTTCAGTAAAGTGATAGCAGTTTCTCATACAGGGTGACACATGCATTCCTCACAGTCAAGGCATCGTGGAATTTCATGCAACAAAAATGATCAGGCTTGTGGGAAAAATAAAATTGGGTGGGCACACTCAACCTGTAGAGAGGAGTAAAGGATATTCTAAGACATGAATAAATGTTTTAACTGTCTTAAATCCCCATTAGAGTAAAACAAAACAATGGCAAACTCATCATCACCTGAAACACAGGGAAGTTGACCTAGAGAAAGCCTAAGTTTGCTTAATGGGTCGTATAGCTCAACGAGGGGACTTCTACACCATGAAGAAGGGCGTAGCTGTGAGGTGGACTGTGACGGCAACAAGACTGCTGTGGCTGGTTCTGTCTGTTCTCCTTGTGCTTCGGAAGGAGGCCTCTGGTGCTTTTCTGTTTCTCCCTTTCTTTTAGCAGCTGTGTGAACAGCCTCACATGATGAGGAGACCACAGGTGAGGGGCACTCTGCTTAGTACTGAATTCAAAACACACTCTCTCTGTCTCCCTGTCTATCTCTCTCTCTCTGTCTCTCTCTATCTGTGTCTGTCTGTCTGTCTGTCTCTCTTCCCCCTACCATCTTTCCATCCATCCATCCTCTATCTATCTATCTATCTATCTATCTATCTATCTATCTATCTATCTATCTATCATCTATCTATTTGTCTTAAATACTTAGTTTGCTGAGTGGTGATGGCCATTTCTTTAATCCCAGCACTTGGGAGGCAGAGTCAGGCAGATCTCTGGGTTCGAAGACAGGCTGTTCTACAGAATAAGTTCCAGGACAGCCAGGGCTATACAGAGAAACCCCGTCTTGATAAACCAAAATAAGTAAATAATAAATAAAGGTTTAGTTTTATATTCTTGTGTGTGTGTGTGTGTGTGTGTGTGTGTGTGCGTGTGTGTGTGTGCGTGTGTGTGTGTGTGATATGAATGTGTGGAATGTGTGTGAGTACCTCAGGGGAACAGAAGAGGATGTCACACTCTCCTTGAACTAGAGTTTCAGGTAATGATGAACTACCCAACCTTGGTGCTGGGAACAAATCAAATCCTCTGCACGGGCTGTGTGCTCTCTTAGCCCCTGAGCTATCTCTCAGCCCTGGGCCCAGCATTCACATGCTTACTGAATGCTGTTAGAGTGTGTGGTCATCACCATATTGGAAGGCATATAGAACCGATCACAGCTTTGATTTTGTTTTGATGGCTGCACGGATCTGTTGACTTACCTTATATGAACAAATTCACACATAACAGTGTCATGTTGTAATTGTCAGGCTGGACATGTAACACAGCAAGCCTTTGATAAATTTCAACTGACAACATGGAAGTTATCAGCTTTTTGAGGCTGGTGGCTTAGGTGCTTTCAGTAGCATGTCTAAGGCAAGCACAGTGTGTGTGTGTGTGTGTGTGTGTGTGTGTGTGTGTGTGTGTGTGTGATATGAATGTGTGGAATGTGTGTGAGTACCTCAGGGGGACAGAGTTTGTATGAGGCAGCTAGTAAAGACAGAGAGATGAACCCCACGGAGTGAAATGTGGGGTGGTTCCCCAGTCCTGGCCCTGAGCCTTGGCCCTTGTCATATACTAGCAGCGTGACTGATATAATTAAAACCTACCTTTTCCCTTTAGAGGCTGCCTGTGCCTCACAACGAGAATGCTCTCTGCAAACCGGGAGGTGCAGCGGAAATTCTGTTGTGATACAGTCACGATGTAGCAGACCACTGTACAGAAAGGTGAAAATTATTTGCAGGTGTAAAAAGGGCCTTTCCCACCACCTCTTGGGCTTGCTGTTTTAGCTTGTTCATTCCTGCCTCAAAGGGAAAGCTGACTGCGTGTCCTCTGTAGTTTGATAGGCATTGCGACAGTACTGTGTACACGTGTGTTGCCTGTACTTGTCAGGAGTGTTATGAGGAGATCTCTAGGGCCTTAAGTCAAAGCTGGGTAGACATGGGTAAACTGCCACAAGCAGCAGCCCTCATCGTCACATCGCTTCCCCGTGACCCTGAGGCTTTTGTTACTATTATTTTTGTCTGCAATTTAGGCAATTACACAGAATGGGTAAGGTGTTTTTTTTTTCAGTTTCTCCAATGTTACCTGGAACACTCACACCGGAGACAAAAAATTGACCTTTGGGCTGGTGACATGGTTCACAGGGTAAAGGAACTTAGCATGTAAGCATGACAACCGAGTGTGGTCCCTGGAGCTTCCACAGAAAGGTGGAAGTAGAGAACCAACTCGCAAAACGTTGTCCTTTGACCTTAGTATGTGCACCATGACACATATGCCCACATATATACATCATGCACATACATGATACAATGATGACGATGACGATGGTGGTGGTGGTGATTATGATGATAACTAAATAGACTCTCTTGGGGCATCCATGGAGTGGCTCTCTGAAGTGAACACAGTTTTACTTAATCTCTGTATCCCTGTGTAGAGCCAGGCATGTGAATAAAGAACTACCAGAAGATTCATAATGCCCCAGGTTTTGGGTTACCCCCAGCTTGTGAGTTACAGACAGAAGTGGCTTAGGCTAAAGACATCATGGAAAGACACGTATCTGTGCTATGCTCCATGGGAGCATTGGCCTGCAGAATCCATGGGCACCATTATCTATTGTTGTTATTATTATTATTATTATTATTATTATTATTATTATTATTATTATTATTATTAAGCAACACAGAGCCTCATGTGATTCAGGCTGGCCTTGAACTGATTATATAGTCCAGGATGATCTTGAACTCCTGATGTTCCTGTCTTCCCCTCCCATGTGTTAAAACTATAGGAATGTGTTTCCTCACCAACTCATATCCTTAATTTTGCAGTGGTTTGTTACATGGCCATACTAACCAGAATGTAAAGCGATAACCAATATGAAGTTATAAAAAGTGTTTCCCTGATACTACACAACAGAGCAATTTAAAGTTTAAATATGTGATCTTTTGCACCTAAGTGAAATGTCAATTAAATCATATCTCAAAGCACTAATAATATGCTTGCTCCTAAACTTTGGTGTGAACAGTTTAAAAAGCATCCCACTGGGGTTGGGGATTTAGCTCAGTGGTAGAGCACTTGCCTAGCAAGCACAAGGCCCTGGGTTCGGTTCCCAGCTCTGAAAAAAGAAAGCAAAAAAAAAAAAAAAGCATCCCACTATTAATGCACAGTCATGTGTCTATCCAGACAAAATCTGGGTCCAATTTATAGATGTAAGGAGTGCATACTTATTAAAAATATAACGTATCTAGAATGGGGAAAAATAAACAGGATGCCAGAGCCCAACCTCGGACCATGCAGTCAACCTGAACATCATCGATCAGAACCTCCTACTCAGAGACACATGCCTTGCCAAGGAGAAGCATTTAGTCAGAAATTCTACTTGGGCCACTAACATCAATATGCTGTTGGTTTGTAGATAATAGATTATTGATGTCAGTGTAAAATACGAAAATGCGTGAATCTTGGCATTGGCCTTGAATTTAAACTCTTCAAAGCATATGTCAGAGATAGTGATGAGACAGCATTTCCGTGTGATTGTTCGTCACCAGAGAGCCAATATGTAGGATAACTGAAGAACGTGTCTGTAAAGAACTCATTGTCTCTAATGAGTTGACTTTGATTGTTAAGCGTTATATTGTAATGGGTTTACCTTGAGTAGATAGGAACCCTGAAAATATTTTGATACTGAACAGAATAAAAGCTTCAGTAGACTACGGAGCCCTTGCCGAGGTCCGTGCCACCCCACACATGCGGAGGACTGCGACTTGGCACCACTTCTAAGACCCCTGGGTGGCTCCCCCATCTTGAGTGTTTCCTCTCCACTGGGCCGAGCATGGCTGGTCACATGGAGGCCATTCACAACCACACGTGGTCCTCGTTAGCACCTCATTGCTCTGCATCACAAAGTCTAATACTGACTGATTAATTGGATGCTATCAGCAGCCTCGGAGTAGACTTACCGAGAAGGTGAGGCCACTAAATGAAGGCTGAAGGTGCCATGTGCAGCGTGAAAGTCGTGTTTACAGCACTTTCATTTTACGACGGCTAGCGTTGAATGTGTAGACTTTTCCCTGGAGTGGTAGGTGCTTGCTTAATGATTCCCTGTGCTTAACATAATTGGGAAACACCTCCTCCATTAAAAAAAAAATCACATTTTGAACGTTGTTTAGAGCCTATGGCGGAAAAAAAAAAGGTAAATGTTGTGTCTACTTTCATTGGGTAGTAAATTGGGGAGGGGTGTGCTAAAAACTTGTGTGAACGATTCTGCCACCTTCAACCATTTGCCAGTTAGTAGAGATTATAAAAAAATAATTTGAAATTTGGCAACTTTAAGAAATTACACTGAAAAAAATAGCTCAGGGAACCAGCTTATTTGTTTAGTTACTTATCTGTCTATTTTTAGCTTTTAAAGTTAATATATAAGGCAATGTGTTTTATTACAGTATTTTCATACATAACTTTATTCTCATTCATTCCCCTTCTCCATATACCCCCTTCATTCTCCTTACCCTGTATTGCTGGTATTCTTCAGTTTCCCTGGGTGATTAAAATCTTCCCTCTCAGAGGGAAACTTCTTAAGATATAGGATGCTAAAGGTAGGGAAAATAACAAATTATTTTAAGACAGGCTATTTATAAGGAAGTGAAATAATATGGTGTTCTGAATAGAGGTAAAACACTCTATCCTGTAGGGAAGTTCCTTAAGACAGGAAGCTAGCAATTCAAATAGCTTCAGGAAGTCCATGAAACGGATTAGATTCATTAGACCTCACCTTCTCCATTAATATTTAAAACAGTAAAGATCCATGAGAGTTTTGCTCAGGTAAGCCCAGTAGCCTGGAAGATGCGGAACCAGTAGAATTGCCCAGAAGAGGTTCAGACCAACAGAGCCACAGGGAAAGGACACTCTAACTTGTTGAACTGCCTGCAGGCTGTGCAGTGTGCTCCAGATTGCCAGCTTTTGTGAGTCATTCATATTGGGGTGGGCTTTGGCGATGCAGCTGTCCTTGAGTCATTTCTGCTCCTGTAAATAATCTCTCACCCACATTCCTGTAAGTAACCCCAATAAAACTCATGGGTCACCAAGTTGGACTTTGGTAGTATCGATACTTTGGTTGTTGGTTGCCTGTCTAGGGAGGGGATAATTACCTATGTCTCCCCAGGAATAATGTCACAAACACCTTCCCTCTCTGTCCTGAAAATAACCTCACTTCTATGTATCCTTTCTTATGCTGAGATTTCTTTTCCTTTTTCTTCAGGACTTACACCGTGAACGCATGCTGAACTTTATCAAATGGATTTTATGTGTTTATTGATATGATCAAGTAATTTCCATTCAAATGTTTACGAGTTGTATTGTATTTTTTTGGTTTGCTTCTGCTAAACATATCTTTGCACCTCTGGAATGAAACAACTGGGTCATGGTATACAATATTCTTAATGTGTACTTTAACTCACTCTGCACACATTTTACTGGAAAATTTTAAGTCTATGTTCTGTAGATGTTTCCTTTTTCTTGTATTCTTTCTGGTTATCACATGATAGCAATGTTTAGAGTGAGTTTGACAATGCGGCTGCATCTTATATTTTGTGAAACAGTTTAAGAAATACTGGTGCTAGGTCTTCTTTAGAAGTTTAGTAGAATTCAGCAGTGAATCCCTCTAGCCTTGGGATTTTCTTTGTTGGGGAGACTTTTAATTTCTCCTTCATTTTGTTCTCACTATATAGTTATCCTATAACTCACTATGTAGCTGACCTCGGAGCTCCATTCGCCTGCTTCTGCCTCCTACATGCTGGGATTAAAGTTGTGTGCCACCACGCCTGGTTGTTTATATTTTTTGTTTAATTTTTGGCAGTGATATATATTTAGAGATTTATCTCTTTCTTCTAGGTCTCCTAGGGTTTTATTTAAACTTTCTGGAATACACATTTTCAAAATATTCTCTGATGATTCTCTGAATTTCTTTGGAGTCCGTCATAACATTTTCCCTTTTATGTCTAATTGTATTAATTTGGGTCCCTTTCTCTTATTCTTTCTTGGTTTATTTGACCAAGGATTTATCAACCTTGTTTACCTTAATTAATTTAATTTTAAACAATTAATGTCTGTTAGATTAGTCTGTGATTGTTCTGTTAGTCTCCGTGTGATTAACCTCCCATCTGTTCTTTGTACTATTTGCCATGCTCTGCATTTGTTCAACCTTTTCTTGCTTCTCTCCGACCTTGAAGTCCATCATTAGCTGTTTAGCTAATGTCTGTCTAGTGTTTTCATAGGATCACGAATAGCCTCTTAGAATGGCCTCAATGCATTTCAAAGGGTCTGGTAAACTGTACTTTAATTTTCACTTGATTTTAGAAATATATTTTTATTACATTTACTATTATAGTATGTGTAGATGTTTTGTCTGAATGTATGTCTGTGAACCA
This sequence comes from Rattus norvegicus, assembly GCF_021556685.1. Classification (NCBI taxonomy): domain Eukaryota; kingdom Metazoa; phylum Chordata; class Mammalia; order Rodentia; family Muridae; genus Rattus; species Rattus norvegicus. The sequence continues at coordinate 96,957,203 of NC_141541.1, read as the reverse complement.
TATGTGTGCCTGGTGCATGAAGAGGACGGAAGAGGACACTGGATTCAGATGCTTGTGAGCCACCATGTGGGTGCCTGGAATCAAACCTGGATCCTCCAGAAGAGCAAACTGTGCACTTAATTGCTGAATCATCTCTCCAGACTTGAGTGTAGACATTAAAAAAAATTCTTCCATGATTTCTCCAAGGACTTGCTGCTCCCTTCAGTGACATTATTCTGTCTCCAAGTGTTTGTGTGCTAGCTCCTCTTTCTTGCTATTCATGACCAGGCTTTTCCCACAATGTCCTGATGGGCTCCTAGGAAGTCTTCCAGTTCTCCTGTACTTGTTAAAGTTGCCTTTGAGGCTGTATTAGTTATTTGCTACTATGACAAAAAATACCCATCCAAAACTGCTTAAGGAAGGAAGGGATTATTATCTGTGTTCACAGTCTGAGGTGCAGTCAAGCACAGTGGGAGCTTGGGGCAGCTGGTTGTATTTTGTCCACCCACAGTCAGGAAGCAGAGAACAGTGAATGCTAGAACTCCACTTGCTTTTACAGTTTTATACAACCCAGAACTCTGAGCCCAAGGAATGGTACCACCTATATTTGGGGTGGGTCTTTCCATCTCAATTAATCTATTCTGTAAACTCCCTCAAAGACATGACTGGAGATTAGCCTCTAGGGTTATTGTAAATCTCATTAAGTTGGCCGTCATGCTTAACTGTCATAGTGGCATGTGGGTGACATCCAGCTTAACTCTAATAGTGGCATGTAAATGACAGATTTCAGAGAATGTTCCATCCGCTACTAAAAATATTTATTCTGTATCTTTTGGATGGACTTTGTTGCCGTTGTTGAGTTTTGAGTTTGGAAGATCTATCTAAAGACGAGAGTGTGTATTGAAGTCACTCCTACTGTCATTGTTTGAGTATCTATCTAACTTTTTAGGCCCTTCAGTTTGTTTTGTAAAATTGGAATCGGCAACATTTGGTACATAAATTCTAATAATCATTCCTCATTAGTTGTTCCCTTTCTTAGTATATAGTGGTGGTATTCATTTCTTTTGAATAGTTTTGGTTCAAATCTTATTTTCTTGTCAGCACATTTTCAGTTTCCATTTCTTTGGGAGGTCAATTTTCATACCTCGATTCTGTTTGTTATTGATCTTTGCTAATTAGTCATAACCATCATCCTGGAAGGAATGACAGGTGACAGCAGATGCTGGCGAGGATGTGGAGAAAGAGGAACACTCCTCCATTGTTGGTGGGATTGCAAACTGGTACAACCATTCTGGAAATCAGTCTGGAGGTTCCTCAGAAAATTGGACATTGAACTGCCTGAGGATCCAGCTATACCTCTCTTGGGCATATACCCAAAAGATGCCTCAACATATAAAAGAGACACGTGCTCCACTACGTTCATCGCAGCCTTATTTATAATAGCCAGAAGCTGGAAAGAACCCAGATGCCCTTCAACAGAGGAATGGATACAGAAAATGTGGTACATCTACACAATGGAATATTACTCAGCTATCAAAAACAACGAGTTTATGAAATTCGTAGGCAAATGGTTGGAACTGGAAAATATCATCCTGAGTGAGCTAACCCAATCACAGAAAGACATATATGGTATGCACTCATTGATAAGTGGCTATTAGCCCAAATGCTTGAATTACCCTAGATCCCTAGAACAAACGAAACTCAAGACGGATGATCAAAATGTGAATGCTTCACTCCTTCTTTAAATGAGGAAAAAGAATACCCTTGGCAGGGAAGGGAGAGGCAAAGATTAAAACAGAGACTGAAGGAACACCCATTCAGAGCCTGCCCCACATGTGGCCCATACATATACAGCCACCCAATTAGACAAGATGGATGAAGCAAAGAAGTGCAGACCGACAGGAGCCGGATGTAGATCTCTCCTGAGAGACACAGCCAGAATACAGCAAATACAGAGGCGAATGCCAGCAGCAAACCACTGAACTGAGAATAGGTCCCCTATTGAAGGAATCAGAGAAAGAACTGGAAGAGCTTGAAGGGGCTCGAGACCCCAAAAGTACAACAATGCCAAGCAACCAGAGCTTCCAGGGACTAAGCCACTACCTAAAGATTATACATGGACTGACCCTGGACTCTGACCCCACAGGTAGCAATGAATATCCTAGTAAGAGCACCAGTGGAAGGGGAAGCCCTGGGTCCTGCTAAGACTGAACCTCCAGTGAACTAGTCTATGGGGGGAGGGCGGCAATGGGGGGAGGGTTGGGAGGGGAACACCCATAAGGAAGGGGAGGGGGGAGGGGGATGTTTGCCCGGAAACCGGGAAAGGGAATAACACTCGAAATGTATATAAGAAATACTCAAGTTAATAATAATAAAAAAAAAACAAAAAAAAAAACAAAAAAAAACAAATCTTATTTTCTTGTCAGCACATTTTCAGTTTCCATTTCTTTGGGAGGTCAATTTTCATACCTCGATTCTGTTTGTTATTGATCTTTGCTAATTATTCATAACCATCATCCTGGAAGGAATGTAGCAGAGGATGGCATTGTCTGGCATCGATAGGAGGAGAAATCTTTGGTCCTGTGAAGGCTCATATTTCCAGTGTGGGGGAATGCCAGGGCGTTGAGATAGGAGTGAGTGGGTGGGAGTGGGAGTATCCTTGTAGAAGCAGGGGGAGAGGGGAGCGGTATAGGAGAGAGTAAAGGGGATAACATTTGAAGGAGCCTGAAGAAGAAATCAGAGAGGAAAGCTGCTTAACTTAACTGGCTTGCTCAGGCTCACATTCAGGTATTTATCTTGATTATAGCACTGAGCTCACGTGCTCAGGTATAGTACCAACTCCAGTGGGCTCTTCTCTCCTATCAATTAGCAACCAAGAAGATACCTATAGTTTTTCTCATTCTGTCTGTCTGACTGTTCGTCTGTGCATGGTGTGTGTGTTTGTGTGTGTGTGTGTGTGTGTGTGTGTGTGTGTGTAGATGCCACAGCAAAAAATCTGACAGTGTCGGACAATTTGCGGTAGTTGATTCTTTTCTTCCACTACATTGGTCCTCAAAGTTCACTCAGGTCATAACTGCTGAACCCTCTTATGGATGCACCTACCTCTTTTGAATTATGAGGCAAGGCTATTTGCCCTTGAAATTATTTTTTTTCTTTTTTTTGGAGCTGGGGACCGAACCCAGGGCCTTGCGGTTTCTAGGCAAGTGCTCGACCACTGAGCTAAATCCCCAACCCCCTGCCCTTGAAATTATTATTGAGAGTGATTTGCTATTTCATGTGGTTTGGCTGGTTCGTTTTCTGATCGCTTGCAATATTGGTAGTTCTTTTTGTCCTCCCTTTCTTCTCTTTTATTGGATATTTTCTTTATTTACACTTCAAATATTTTCCCCTTTCCTGGTTTCCCCTCCGGAATCCCCTATCCCATCTCCCCTCTCCCTGCTTCTATGAGGATGCTCCCCCACCCACCCACCAACTCCCTCTTACTTCCATGCTCTGGCATTCCCCTACACTGGGCTTTGAGCCTTCACAGGACCGAGGTTTTCTCCTCCTATTGATACCAGACAATGCCACCCTCTGCTACGTATGCAACTGGAGCCATGGGCCACTCCATGTGTACTCTTGGCTGGTGGTTTAGGCCCTGGGAGATCTGGAGTGTATGGTTGGTTGATATTGTTGTTCTTCCTATGAAGGTTGCAAACACCTTCAGCTCCTTCAGTCCTTTCTCTAACTCCTCCATTGGTGACGATGTCTGTATCATCACGGACACTGAGAACTGGGCGTAGGCCTGCAAGATTTAAGAAGCACACACTCGGGTCTTTTGTGTTAAAAGAATGCTGTCCAGGCTTTACTGAGATCTCCTTATATACCAGAGGCAAAAGCCGTGGAAAAACAATAAAGCAGGTGAAAATCCTCAACCAGGAAAACAGGAAAAATCTGTGCCATGGAAGGTCCTGGCCCCAAACAGGGGCATAAACAACTTCTTTACAACAACAAGCTGAAAGGCTCAAGCACAACCACAAGCTGAAAGGAAGAAGGGTGCCATGGAAGGTCCTGGCCCCAAATCAGGGAGAGAGCAGCTGCCAGGGGTGTAAACAACTTCTTGCCATAGCAGGCTGAAAGGCTCAGTGAGGGGGAAGGAAAACACCAAGGTAGGGCCCAACACATTGGGGACCCCGTTCTCAGTTCAATGGTTGGCTGTGAGCATCCGCTTCTGTATTTGTCAGACTCTGGCAGAGCCTCTCAGGAGACAGATGTATCAGGTTCCTGTCAACATGCACTTTTTGGCATCTTCAATAGTGTCCAGGTTTGGTGACAGTATATGGGACAGATCCGCATGTGAGGCAGTCTCTGGATGACTTTTCCTTCAGTCTCTGCTCCACATTTTGTCTCCATATTTCCTCCTATGAGCATTTTGTTCTCCCTTCTAAGAATGATTGGAGCATCTACACTTTGGTCTTCCTTCTTCCTGAGCTTCATGTGATCTGTAAATTGTATCTTGGGTATTATGAGCTTTTGGGCTAATATTCACTTATCAGTGAGTGCATACCGTGTGGGTTCTTTTGTGATTGGGTTACCTCATTCAGAATATTTTCTAGTTCCATCCATTTGCCTAAGAATTTCATGAAATCATTATTTTTAATAGCTGAGTAGTACTCCATTGTGTAGATATACCACATTTTCTGTATCTATTCTGTTGAAGGGCATCTGGGTTCTTTCCAGCTTCT